>NW_026453537.1:1040000-1221738 GCF_943734755.1 Anopheles moucheti
CATCAATTTTAGACTCCCCTGAGTATGAAAAGTGAAACGAAAATCATTTTTGAGAAGAAAAAATTTTTGTATGGGAGGGCCCCTGCTAGAACATTTTTCCCAAGTGCGTCGATTTTGGGTCGCCGACACAAGCTCGGGTCAAAAAAATTTTTTTTTCTCGGTGACTCAAAACATCAATTTTAGACTCCCCTGAGTATGAAAAGTGAAACGAAAATCATTTTTGAGAAGAAAAAATTTTTGTATGGGAGGGCCCCTGCTAGAACATTTTTCCCAAGTGCGTCGATTTTGGGTCGCCGACACAAGCTCGGGTCAAAAAAATTTTTTTTTCACGGTGACTCAAAACATCAATTTTAGACTCCCCTGAGTATGAAAAGTGAAACGAAAATCATTTTTGAGAAGAAAAAATTTTTGTATGGGAGGGCCCCTGCTAGAACATATTTCCCAAGTGCGTCGATTTTGGGTCGCCGACACAAGCTCGGGTCAAAAAAATTTTTTTTTTTCACGGTGACTCAAAACATCAATTTTAGACTCCCCTGAGTATGAAAAGTGAAACGAAAATCATTTTTGAGAAGAAAAAATTTTTGTATGGGAGGGCCCCTGCTAGAACATATTTCCCAAGTGCGTCGATTTTGGGTCGCCGACACAAGCTCGGGTCAAAAAAATTTTTTTTTCACGGTGACTCAAAACATCAATTTTAGACTCCCCTGAGTATGAAAAGTGAAACGAAAATCATTTTTGAGAAGAAAAAATTTTTGTATGGGAGGGCCCCTGCTAGAACATTTTTCCCAAGTGCGTCGATTTTTGGGTCGCCGACACAAGCTCGGGTCAAAAAAATTTTTTTTTCTCGGTGACTCAAAACATCAATTTTAGACTCCCCTGAGTATGAAAAGTGAAACGAAAATCATTTTTGAGAAGAAAAAAATTTTGTATGGGAGGGCCCCTGCTAGAACATATTTCCCAAGTGCGTCGATTTTGGGTCGCCGACACAAGCTCGGGTCAAAAAAATTTTTTTTTCACGGTGACTCAAAACATCAATTTTAGACTCCCCTGAGTATGAAAAGTGAAACGAAAATCATTTTTGAGAAGAAAAAATTTTTGTATGGGAGGGCCCCTGCTAGAACATTTTTCCCAAGTGCGTCGATTTTGGGTCGCCGACACAAGCTCGGGTCAAAAAAATTTTTTTTTCACGGTGACTCAAAACATCAATTTTAGACTCCCCTGAGTATGAAAAGTGAAACGAAAATCATTTTTGAGAAGAAAAAATTTTTGTATGGGAGGGCCCCTGCTAGAACATTTTTCCCAAGTGCGTCGATTTTGGGTCGCCGACACAAGCTCGGGTCAAAAAAATTTTTTTTTCTCGGTGACTCAAAACATCAATTTTAGACTCCCCTGAGTATGAAAAGTGAAACGAAAATCATTTTTGAGAAGAAAAAATTTTTGTATGGGAGGGCCCCTGCTAGAACATTTTTCCCAAGTGCGTCGATTTTGGGTCGCCGACACAAGCTCGGGTCAAAAAAATTTTTTTTTCACGGTGACTCAAAACATCAATTTTAGACTCCCCTGAGTATGAAAAGTGAAACGAAAATCATTTTTGAGAAGAAAAAATTTTTGTATGGGAGGGCCCCTGCTAGAACATATTTCCCAAGTGCGTCGATTTTGGGTCGCCGACACAAGCTCGGGTCAAAAAAATTTTTTTTTTTCACGGTGACTCAAAACATCAATTTTAGACTCCCCTGAGTATGAAAAGTGAAACGAAAATCATTTTTGAGAAGAAAAAATTTTTGTATGGGAGGGCCCCTGCTAGAACATATTTCCCAAGTGCGTCGATTTTGGGTCGCCGACACAAGCTCGGGTCAAAAAAATTTTTTTTTCACGGTGACTCAAAACATCAATTTTAGACTCCCCTGAGTATGAAAAGTGAAACGAAAATCATTTTTGAGAAGAAAAAAATTTTTGTATGGGAGGGCCCCTGCTAGAACATTTTTCCCAAGTGCGTCGATTTTGGGTCGCCGACACAAGCTCGGGTCAAAAAAATTTTTTTTTCTCGGTGACTCAAAACATCAATTTTAGACTCCCCTGAGTATGAAAAGTGAAACGAAAATCATTTTTGAGAAGAAAAAATTTTTGTATGGGAGGGCCCCTGCTAGAACATTTTTCCCAAGTGCGTCGATTTTGGGTCGCCGACACAAGCTCGGGTCAAAAAATTTTTTTGCTCAAATCGACCCGGGAATCAATTTTTCGTATTCTACGGCTCATTTGCTACAACTTTGCAAAAATTTGTGAAAACGAACAATTTTGATCCCCTCGACGTACACCGACCATCCGACGAGAAAAATGTCTCAAAAATTTTTTTGCTCAAATCGACCCGGGAATCAATTTTTCGTATTCTACGGCTCATTTGCTACAACTTTGCAAAAATTTGTGAAAACGAACAATTTTGATCCCCTCGACGTACACCGACCATCAGACTCGAAAAAATTTTTTTGCTCAAATCGACCCGGGAATCAATTTTTCGTATTCTACGGCTCATTTGCTACAACTTTGCAAAAATTTGTGAAAACGAACAATTTTGATCCCCTCGACGTACACGACCATCCGACGAGAAAAATGTCTCAAAAATTTTTTTGCTCAAATCGACCCGGGAATCAATTTTTCGTATTCTACGGCTCATTTGCTACAACTTTGCAAAAATTTGTGAAAACGAACAATTTTGATCCCCTCGACGTACACCGACCATCAGACTCGAAAAAATTTTTTTGCTCAAATCGACCCGGGAATCAATTTTTCGTATTCTACGGCTCATTTGCTACAACTTTGCAAAAATTTGTGAAAACGAACAATTTTGATCCCCTCGACGTACACCGACCATCAGACTCGAAAAAATTTTTTTGCTCAAATCGACCCGGGAATCAATTTTTCGTATTCTACGGCTCATTTGCTACAACTTTGCAAAAATTTGTGAAAACGAACAATTTTGATCCCCTCGACGTACACCGACCATCCGACGAGAAAAATGTCTCAAAAATTTTTTTGCTCAAATCGACCCGGGAATCAATTTTTCGTATTCTACGGCTCATTTGCTACAACTTTGCAAAAATTTGTGAAAACGAACAATTTTGATCCCCTCGACGTACACCGACCATCCGACGAGAAAAATGTCTCAAAAATTTTTTTGCTCAAATCGACCCGGGAATCAATTTTTCGTATTCTACGGCTCATTTGCTACAACTTTGCAAAAATTTGTGAAAACGAACAATTTTGATCCCCTCGACGTACACCGACCATCAGACTCGAAAAAATTTTTTTGCTCAAATCGACCCGGGAATCAATTTTTCGTATTCTACGGCTCATTTGCTACAACTTTGCAAAAATTTGTGAAAACGAACAATTTTGATCCCCTCGACGTACACCGACCATCCGACGAGAAAAATGTCTCAAAAATTTTTTTGCTCAAATCGACCCGGGAATCAATTTTTCGTATTCTACGGCTCATTTGCTACAACTTTGCAAAAATTTGTGAAAACGAACAATTTTGATCCCCTCGACGTACACCGACCATCAGACTCGAAAAAATTTTTTTGCTCAAATCGACCCGGGAATCAATTTTTCGTATTCTACGGCTCATTTGCTACAACTTTGCAAAAATTTGTGAAAACGAACAATTTTGATCCCCTCGACGTACACCGACCATCCGACGAGAAAAATGTCTCAAAAATTTTTTTGCTCAAATCGACCCGGGAATCAATTTTTCGTATTCTACGGCTCATTTGCTACAACTTTGCAAAAATTTGTGAAAACGAACAATTTTGATCCCCTCGACGTACACCGACCATCCGACGAGAAAAATGTCTCAAAAATTTTTTTGCTCAAATCGACCCGGGAATCAATTTTTCGTATTCTACGGCTCATTTGCTACAACTTTGCAAAAATTTGTGAAAACGAACAATTTTGATCCCCTCGACGTACACGACCATCCGACGAGAAAAATGTCTCAAAAATTTTTTTGCTCAAATCGACCCGGGAATCAATTTTTCGTATTCTACGGCTCATTTGCTACAACTTTGCAAAAATTTGTGAAAACGAACAATTTTGATCCCCTCGACGTACACGACCATCCGACGAGAAAAATGTCTCAAAAATTTTTTTGCTCAAATCGACCCGGGAATCAATTTTTCGTATTCTACGGCTCATTTGCTACAACTTTGCAAAAATTTGTGAAAACGAACAATTTTGATCCCCTCGACGTACACCGACCATCAGACTCGAAAAAATTTTTTTGCTCAAATCGACCCGGGAATCAATTTTTCGTATTCTACGGCTCATTTGCTACAACTTTGCAAAAATTTGTGAAAACGAACAATTTTGATCCCCTCGACGTACACCGACCATCAGACTCGAAAAAATTTTTTTGCTCAAATCGACCCGGGAATCAATTTTTCGTATTCTACGGCTCATTTGCTACAACTTTGCAAAAATTTGTGAAAACGAACAATTTTGATCCCCTCGACGTACACCGACCATCCGACGAGAAAAATGTCTCAAAAATTTTTTGCTCAAATCGACCCGGGAATCAATTTTTCGTATTCTACGGCTCATTTGCTACAACTTTGCAAAAATTTGTGAAAACGAACAATTTTGATCCCCTCGACGTACACCGACCATCCGACGAGAAAAATGTCTCAAAAATTTTTTTGCTCAAATCGACCCGGGAATCAATTTTTCGTATTCTACGGCTCATTTGCTACAACTTTGCAAAAATTTGTGAAAACGAACAATTTTGATCCCCTCGACGTACACCGACCATCCGACGAGAAAAATGTCTCAAAAATTTTTTTGCTCAAATCGACCCGGGAATCAATTTTTCGTATTCTACGGCTCATTTGCTACAACTTTGCAAAAATTTGTGAAAACGAACAATTTTGATCCCCTCGACGTACACCGACCATCCGACGAGAAAAATGTCTCAAAAATTTTTTTGCTCAAATCGACCCGGGAATCAATTTTTCGTATTCTACGGCTCATTTGCTACAACTTTGCAAAAATTTGTGAAAACGAACAATTTTGATCCCCTCGACGTACACCGACCATCAGACTCGAAAAAATTTTTTTGCTCAAATCGACCCGGGAATCAATTTTTCGTATTCTACGGCTCATTTGCTACAACTTTGCAAAAATTTGTGAAAACGAACAATTTTGATCCCCTCGACGTACACCGACCATCAGACTCGAAAAAATTTTTTTGCTCAAATCGACCCGGGAATCAATTTTTCGTATTCTACGGCTCATTTGCTACAACTTTGCAAAAATTTGTGAAAACGAACAATTTTGATCCCCTCGACGTACACCGACCATCAGACTCGAAAAAATTTTTTTGCTCAAATCGACCCGGGAATCAATTTTTCGTATTCTACGGCTCATTTGCTACAACTTTGCAAAAATTTGTGAAAACGAACAATTTTGATCCCCTCGACGTACACCGACCATCAGACTCGAAAAAATTTTTTTGCTCAAATCGACCCGGGAATCAATTTTTCGTATTCTACGGCTCATTTGCTACAACTTTGCAAAAATTTGTGAAAACGAACAATTTTGATCCCCTCGACGTACACCGACCATCCGACGAGAAAAATGTCTCAAAAATTTTTTTGCTCAAATCGACCCGGGAATCAATTTTTCGTATTCTACGGCTCATTTGCTACAACTTTGCAAAAATTTGTGAAAACGAACAATTTTGATCCCCTCGACGTACACCGACCATCCGACGAGAAAAATGTCTCAAAAATTTTTTTTTCGTGGTGACTCAAAACATCAATTTTAGACTCCCCTGAGTATGAAAAGTGAAACGAAAATCATTTTTGAGAAGAAAAAATTTTTGTATGGGAGGGCCCCTGCTAGAACATTTTTCCCAAGTGCGTCGATTTTTGGGTCGTCGACACAAGCTCGGGTCAAAAAAATTTTTTTTTCTCGGTGACTCAAAACATCAATTTTAGACTCCCCTGAGTATGAAAAGTGAAACGAAAATCATTTTTGAGAAGAAAAAATTTTTGTATGGGAGGGCCCCTGCTAGAACATTTTTCCCAAGTGCGTCGATTTTGGGTCGCCGACACAAGCTCGGGTCAAAAAAATTTTTTTTTCTCGGTGACTCAAAACATCAATTTTAGACTCCCCTGAGTATGAAAAGTGAAACGAAAATCATTTTTGAGAAGAAAAAATTTTTGTATGGGAGGGCCCCTGCTAGAACATTTTTCCCAAGTGCGTCGATTTTTGGGTCGCCGACACAAGCTCGGGTCAAAAAAATTTTTTTTTCTCGGTGACTCAAAACATCAATTTTAGACTCCCCTGAGTATGAAAAGTGAAACGAAAATCATTTTTGAGAAGAAAAAATTTTTGTATGGGAGGGCCCCTGCTAGAACATTTTTCCCAAGTGCGTCGATTTTGGGTCGCCGACACAAGCTCGGGTCAAAAAAATTTTTTTTTCTCGGTGACTCAAAACATCAATTTTAGACTCCCCTGAGTATGAAAAGTGAAACGAAAATCATTTTTGAGAAGAAAAAATTTTTGTATGGGAGGGCCCCTGCTAGAACATTTTTCCCAAGTGCGTCGATTTTGGGTCGCCGACACAAGCTCGGGTCAAAAAATTTTTTTGCTCAAATCGACCCGGGAATCAATTTTTCGTATTCTACGGCTCATTTGCTACAACTTTGCAAAAATTTGTGAAAACGAACAATTTTGATCCCCTCGACGTACACCGACCATCCGACGAGAAAAATGTCTCAAAAATTTTTTTGCTCAAATCGACCCGGGAATCAATTTTTCGTATTCTACGGCTCATTTGCTACAACTTTGCAAAAATTTGTGAAAACGAACAATTTTGATCCCCTCGACGTACACCGACCATCAGACTCGAAAAAATTTTTTTGCTCAAATCGACCCGGGAATCAATTTTTCGTATTCTACGGCTCATTTGCTACAACTTTGCAAAAATTTGTGAAAACGAACAATTTTGATCCCCTCGACGTACACCGACCATCAGACTCGAAAAAATTTTTTTGCTCAAATCGACCCGGGAATCAATTTTTCGTATTCTACGGCTCATTTGCTACAACTTTGCAAAAATTTGTGAAAACGAACAATTTTGATCCCCTCGACGTACACCGACCATCCGACGAGAAAAATGTCTCAAAAATTTTTTTGCTCAAATCGACCCGGGAATCAATTTTTCGTATTCTACGGCTCATTTGCTACAACTTTGCAAAAATTTGTGAAAACGAACAATTTTGATCCCCTCGACGTACACCGACCATCAGACTCGAAAAAATTTTTTTGCTCAAATCGACCCGGGAATCAATTTTTCGTATTCTACGGCTCATTTGCTACAACTTTGCAAAAATTTGTGAAAACGAACAATTTTGATCCCCTCGACGTACACCGACCATCCGACGAGAAAAATGTCTCAAAAATTTTTTTGCTCAAATCGACCCGGGAATCAATTTTTCGTATTCTACGGCTCATTTGCTACAACTTTGCAAAAATTTGTGAAAACGAACAATTTTGATCCCCTCGACGTACACCGACCATCCGACGAGAAAAATGTCTCAAAAATTTTTTTGCTCAAATCGACCCGGGAATCAATTTTTCGTATTCTACGGCTCATTTGCTACAACTTTGCAAAAATTTGTGAAAACGAACAATTTTGATCCCCTCGACGTACACCGACCATCAGACTCGAAAAAATTTTTTTGCTCAAATCGACCCGGGAATCAATTTTTCGTATTCTACGGCTCATTTGCTACAACTTTGCAAAAATTTGTGAAAACGAACAATTTTGATCCCCTCGACGTACACCGACCATCAGACTCGAAAAAATTTTTTTGCTCAAATCGACCCGGGAATCAATTTTTCGTATTCTACGGCTCATTTGCTACAACTTTGCAAAAATTTGTGAAAACGAACAATTTTGATCCCCTCGACGTACACCGACCATCAGACTCGAAAAAATTTTTTTGCTCAAATCGACCCGGGAATCAATTTTTCGTATTCTACGGCTCATTTGCTACAACTTTGCAAAAATTTGTGAAAACGAACAATTTTGATCCCCTCGACGTACACCGACCATCCGACGAGAAAAATGTCTCAAAAATTTTTTTGCTCAAATCGACCCGGGAATCAATTTTTCGTATTCTACGGCTCATTTGCTACAACTTTGCAAAAATTTGTGAAAACGAACAATTTTGATCCCCTCGACGTACACCGACCATCCGACGAGAAAAAATTTTTTTGCTCAAATCGACCCGGGAATCAATTTTTCGTATTCTACGGCTCATTTGCTACAACTTTGCAAAAATTTGTGAAAACGAACAATTTTGATCCCCTCGACGTACACCGACCATCAGACTCGAAAAAATTTTTTTGCTCAAATCGACCCGGGAATCAATTTTTCGTATTCTACGGCTCATTTGCTACAACTTTGCAAAAATTTGTGAAAACGAACAATTTTGATCCCCTCGACGTACACCGACCATCAGACTCGAAAAAATTTTTTTGCTCAAATCGACCCGGGAATCAATTTTTCGTATTCTACGGCTCATTTGCTACAACTTTGCAAAAATTTGTGAAAACGAACAATTTTGATCCCCTCGACGTACACCGACCATCAGACTCGAAAAAATTTTTTTGCTCAAATCGACCCGGGAATCAATTTTTCGTATTCTACGGCTCATTTGCTACAACTTTGCAAAAATTTGTGAAAACGAACAATTTTGATCCCCTCGACGTACACGACCATCCGACGAGAAAAATGTCTCAAAAATTTTTTTGCTCAAATCGACCCGGGAATCAATTTTTCGTATTCTACGGCTCATTTGCTACAACTTTGCAAAAATTTGTGAAAACGAACAATTTTGATCCCCTCGACGTACACCGACCATCAGACTCGAAAAAATTTTTTTGCTCAAATCGACCCGGGAATCAATTTTTCGTATTCTACGGCTCATTTGCTACAACTTTGCAAAAATTTGTGAAAACGAACAATTTTGATCCCCTCGACGTACACGACCATCCGACGAGAAAAATGTCTCAAAAATTTTTTTGCTCAAATCGACCCGGGAATCAATTTTTCGTATTCTACGGCTCATTTGCTACAACTTTGCAAAAATTTGTGAAAACGAACAATTTTGATCCCCTCGACGTACACCGACCATCAGACTCGAAAAAATTTTTTTGCTCAAATCGACCCGGGAATCAATTTTTCGTATTCTACGGCTCATTTGCTACAACTTTGCAAAAATTTGTGAAAACGAACAATTTTGATCCCCTCGACGTACACCGACCATCCGACGAGAAAAATGTCTCAAAAATTTTTTTGCTCAAATCGACCCGGGAATCAATTTTTCGTATTCTACGGCTCATTTGCTACAACTTTGCAAAAATTTGTGAAAACGAACAATTTTGATCCCCTCGACGTACACCGACCATCAGACTCGAAAAAATTTTTTTGCTCAAATCGACCCGGGAATCAATTTTTCGTATTCTACGGCTCATTTGCTACAACTTTGCAAAAATTTGTGAAAACGAACAATTTTGATCCCCTCGACGTACACCGACCATCAGACTCGAAAAAATTTTTTTGCTCAAATCGACCCGGGAATCAATTTTTCGTATTCTACGGCTCATTTGCTACAACTTTGCAAAAATTTGTGAAAACGAACAATTTTGATCCCCTCGACGTACACCGACCATCCGACGAGAAAAATGTCTCAAAAATTTTTTTGCTCAAATCGACCCGGGAATCAATTTTTCGTATTCTACGGCTCATTTGCTACAACTTTGCAAAAATTTGTGAAAACGAACAATTTTGATCCCCTCGACGTACACCGACCATCAGACTCGAAAAAATTTTTTTGCTCAAATCGACCCGGGAATCAATTTTTCGTATTCTACGGCTCATTTGCTACAACTTTGCAAAAATTTGTGAAAACGAACAATTTTGATCCCCTCGACGTACACCGACCATCCGACGAGAAAAATGTCTCAAAAATTTTTTTGCTCAAATCGACCCGGGAATCAATTTTTCGTATTCTACGGCTCATTTGCTACAACTTTGCAAAAATTTGTGAAAACGAACAATTTTGATCCCCTCGACGTACACCGACCATCCGACGAGAAAAATGTCTCAAAAATTTTTTTGCTCAAATCGACCCGGGAATCAATTTTTCGTATTCTACGGCTCATTTGCTACAACTTTGCAAAAATTTGTGAAAACGAACAATTTTGATCCCCTCGACGTACACCGACCATCCGACGAGAAAAATGTCTCAAAAATTTTTTTGCTCAAATCGACCCGGGAATCAATTTTTCGTATTCTACGGCTCATTTGCTACAACTTTGCAAAAATTTGTGAAAACGAACAATTTTGATCCCCTCGACGTACACCGACCATCAGACTCGAAAAAATTTTTTTGCTCAAATCGACCCGGGAATCAATTTTTCGTATTCTACGGCTCATTTGCTACAACTTTGCAAAAATTTGTGAAAACGAACAATTTTGATCCCCTCGACGTACACCGACCATCCGACGAGAAAAATGTCTCAAAAATTTTTTTGCTCAAATCGACCCGGGAATCAATTTTTCGTATTCTACGGCTCATTTGCTACAACTTTGCAAAAATTTGTGAAAACGAACAATTTTGATCCCCTCGACGTACACGACCATCCGACGAGAAAAATGTCTCAAAAATTTTTTTGCTCAAATCGACCCGGGAATCAAATTTTCGTATTCTACGGCTCATTTGCTACAACTTTGCAAAAATTTGTGAAAACGAACAATTTTGATCCCCTCGACGTACACCGACCATCAGACTCGAAAAAATTTTTTTGCTCAAATCGACCCGGGAATCAATTTTTCGTATTCTACGGCTCATTTGCTACAACTTTGCAAAAATTTGTGAAAACGAACAATTTTGATCCCCTCGACGTACACGACCATCCGACGAGAAAAATGTCTCAAAAATTTTTTTGCTCAAATCGACCCGGGAATCAATTTTTCGTATTCTACGGCTCATTTGCTACAACTTTGCAAAAATTTGTGAAAACGAACAATTTTGATCCCCTCGACGTACACCGACCATCCGACGAGAAAAATGTCTCAAAAATTTTTTTGCTCAAATCGACCCGGGAATCAATTTTTCGTATTCTACGGCTCATTTGCTACAACTTTGCAAAAATTTGTGAAAACGAACAATTTTGATCCCCTCGACGTACACCGACCATCCGACGAGAAAAATGTCTCAAAAATTTTTTTGCTCAAATCGACCCGGGAATCAATTTTTCGTATTCTACGGCTCATTTGCTACAACTTTGCAAAAATTTGTGAAAACGAACAATTTTGATCCCCTCGACGTACACCGACCATCAGACTCGAAAAATTTTTTTTGCTCAAATCGACCCGGGAATCAATTTTTCGTATTCTACGGCTCATTTGCTACAACTTTGCAAAAATTTGTGAAAACGAACAATTTTGATCCCCTCGACGTACACCGACCATCCGACGAGAAAAATGTCTCAAAAATTTTTTTGCTCAAATCGACCCGGGAATCAATTTTTCGTATTCTACGGCTCATTTGCTACAACTTTGCAAAAATTTGTGAAAACGAACAATTTTGATCCCCTCGACGTACACCGACCATCCGACGAGAAAAATGTCTCAAAAATTTTTTTGCTCAAATCGACCCGGGAATCAATTTTTCGTATTCTACGGCTCATTTGCTACAACTTTGCAAAAATTTGTGAAAACGAACAATTTTGATCCCCTCGACGTACACCGACCATCCGACGAGAAAAATGTCTCAAAAATTTTTTTGCTCAAATCGACCCGGGAATCAATTTTTCGTATTCTACGGCTCATTTGCTACAACTTTGCAAAAATTTGTGAAAACGAACAATTTTGATCCCCTCGACGTACACCGACCATCAGACTCGAAAAAATTTTTTTGCTCAAATCGACCCGGGAATCAATTTTTCGTATTCTACGGCTCATTTGCTACAACTTTGCAAAAATTTGTGAAAACGAACAATTTTGATCCCCTCGACGTACACCGACCATCCGACGAGAAAAATGTCTCAAAAATTTTTTTGCTCAAATCGACCCGGGAATCAATTTTTCGTATTCTACGGCTCATTTGCTACAACTTTGCAAAAATTTGTGAAAACGAACAATTTTGATCCCCTCGACGTACACCGACCATCAGACTCGAAAAAATTTTTTTGCTCAAATCGACCCGGGAATCAATTTTTCGTATTCTACGGCTCATTTGCTACAACTTTGCAAAAATTTGTGAAAACGAACAATTTTGATCCCCTCGACGTACACCGACCATCAGACTCGAAAAAATTTTTTTGCTCAAATCGACCCGGGAATCAATTTTTCGTATTCTACGGCTCATTTGCTACAACTTTGCAAAAATTTGTGAAAACGAACAATTTTGATCCCCTCGACGTACACCGACCATCCGACGAGAAAAATGTCTCAAAAATTTTTTTTTCGCGGTGACTCAAAACATCAATTTTAGACTCCCCTGAGTATGAAAAGTGAAACGAAAATCATTTTTGAGAAGAAAAAATTTTTGTATGGGAGGGCCCCTGCTAGAACATTTTTCCCAAGTGCGTCGATTTTTGGGTCGTCGACACAAGCTCGGGTCAAAAAATTTTTTTGCTCAAATCGACCCGGGAATCAATTTTTCGTATTCTACGGCTCATTTGCTACAACTTTGCAAAAATTTGTGAAAACGAACAATTTTGATCCCCTCGACGTACACCGACCATCAGACTCGAAAAAATTTTTTTGCTCAAATCGACCCGGGAATCAATTTTTCGTATTCTACGGCTCATTTGCTACAACTTTGCAAAAATTTGTGAAAACGAACAATTTTGACCCCCTCGACGTACACCGACCATCCGACGAGAAAAATGTTTCAAAAATTTTTTTGCTCAAATCGACCCGGGAATCAATTTTTCGTATTCTACGGCTCATTTGCTACAACTTTGCAAAAATTTGTGAAAACGAACAATTTTGATCCCCTCGACGTACACGACCATCCGACGAGAAAAATGTCTCAAAAATTTTTTTGCTCAAATCGACCCGGGAATCAATTTTTCGTATTCTACGGCTCATTTGCTACAACTTTGCAAAAATTTGTGAAAACGAACAATTTTGATCCCCTCGACGTACACCGACCATCCGACGAGAAAAATGTCTCAAAAATTTTTTTGCTCAAATCGACCCGGGAATCAATTTTTCGTATTCTACGGCTCATTTGCTACAACTTTGCAAAAATTTGTGAAAACGAACAATTTTGATCCCCTCGACGTACACCGACCATCAGACTCGAAAAAATTTTTTTGCTCAAATCGACCCGGGAATCAATTTTTCGTATTCTACGGCTCATTTGCTACAACTTTGCAAAAATTTGTGAAAACGAACAATTTTGATCCCCTCGACGTACACCGACCATCAGACTCGAAAAAATTTTTTTGCTCAAATCGACCCGGGAATCAATTTTTCGTATTCTACGGCTCATTTGCTACAACTTTGCAAAAATTTGTGAAAACGAACAATTTTGATCCCCTCGACGTACACCGACCATCCGACGAGAAAAATGTCTCAAAAATTTTTTTGCTCAAATCGACCCGGGAATCAATTTTTCGTATTCTACGGCTCATTTGCTACAACTTTGCAAAAATTTGTGAAAACGAACAATTTTGATCCCCTCGACGTACACCGACCATCAGACTCGAAAAAATTTTTTTGCTCAAATCGACCCGGGAATCAATTTTTCGTATTCTACGGCTCATTTGCTACAACTTTGCAAAAATTTGTGAAAACGAACAATTTTGATCCCCTCGACGTACACCGACCATCCGACGAGAAAAATGTCTCAAAAATTTTTTTGCTCAAATCGACCCGGGAATCAATTTTTCGTATTCTACGGCTCATTTGCTACAACTTTGCAAAAATTTGTGAAAACGAACAATTTTGATCCCCTCGACGTACACCGACCATCCGACGAGAAAAATGTCTCAAAAATTTTTTTGCTCAAATCGACCCGGGAATCAATTTTTCGTATTCTACGGCTCATTTGCTACAACTTTGCAAAAATTTGTGAAAACGAACAATTTTGATCCCCTCGACGTACACCGACCATCCGACGAGAAAAATGTCTCAAAAATTTTTTTGCTCAAATCGACCCGGGAATCAATTTTTCGTATTCTACGGCTCATTTGCTACAACTTTGCAAAAATTTGTGAAAACGAACAATTTTGATCCCCTCGACGTACACCGACCATCAGACTCGAAAAAATTTTTTTGCTCAAATCGACCCGGGAATCAATTTTTCGTATTCTACGGCTCATTTGCTACAACTTTGCAAAAATTTGTGAAAACGAACAATTTTGATCCCCTCGACGTACACCGACCATCCGACGAGAAAAATGTCTCAAAAATTTTTTTGCTCAAATCGACCCGGGAATCAATTTTTCGTATTCTACGGCTCATTTGCTACAACTTTGCAAAAATTTGTGAAAACGAACAATTTTGATCCCCTCGACGTACACGACCATCCGACGAGAAAAATGTCTCAAAAATTTTTTTGCTCAAATCGACCCGGGAATCAAATTTTCGTATTCTACGGCTCATTTGCTACAACTTTGCAAAAATTTGTGAAAACGAACAATTTTGATCCCCTCGACGTACACCGACCATCAGACTCGAAAAAATTTTTTTGCTCAAATCGACCCGGGAATCAATTTTTCGTATTCTACGGCTCATTTGCTACAACTTTGCAAAAATTTGTGAAAACGAACAATTTTGATCCCCTCGACGTACACGACCATCCGACGAGAAAAATGTCTCAAAAATTTTTTTGCTCAAATCGACCCGGGAATCAATTTTTCGTATTCTACGGCTCATTTGCTACAACTTTGCAAAAATTTGTGAAAACGAACAATTTTGATCCCCTCGACGTACACCGACCATCCGACGAGAAAAATGTCTCAAAAATTTTTTTGCTCAAATCGACCCGGGAATCAATTTTTCGTATTCTACGGCTCATTTGCTACAACTTTGCAAAAATTTGTGAAAACGAACAATTTTGATCCCCTCGACGTACACCGACCATCCGACGAGAAAAATGTCTCAAAAATTTTTTTGCTCAAATCGACCCGGGAATCAATTTTTCGTATTCTACGGCTCATTTGCTACAACTTTGCAAAAATTTGTGAAAACGAACAATTTTGATCCCCTCGACGTACACCGACCATCAGACTCGAAAAATTTTTTTTGCTCAAATCGACCCGGGAATCAATTTTTCGTATTCTACGGCTCATTTGCTACAACTTTGCAAAAATTTGTGAAAACGAACAATTTTGATCCCCTCGACGTACACCGACCATCCGACGAGAAAAATGTCTCAAAAATTTTTTTGCTCAAATCGACCCGGGAATCAATTTTTCGTATTCTACGGCTCATTTGCTACAACTTTGCAAAAATTTGTGAAAACGAACAATTTTGATCCCCTCGACGTACACCGACCATCCGACGAGAAAAATGTCTCAAAAATTTTTTTGCTCAAATCGACCCGGGAATCAATTTTTCGTATTCTACGGCTCATTTGCTACAACTTTGCAAAAATTTGTGAAAACGAACAATTTTGATCCCCTCGACGTACACCGACCATCCGACGAGAAAAATGTCTCAAAAATTTTTTTGCTCAAATCGACCCGGGAATCAATTTTTCGTATTCTACGGCTCATTTGCTACAACTTTGCAAAAATTTGTGAAAACGAACAATTTTGATCCCCTCGACGTACACCGACCATCAGACTCGAAAAAATTTTTTTGCTCAAATCGACCCGGGAATCAATTTTTCGTATTCTACGGCTCATTTGCTACAACTTTGCAAAAATTTGTGAAAACGAACAATTTTGATCCCCTCGACGTACACCGACCATCAGACTCGAAAAAATTTTTTTGCTCAAATCGACCCGGGAATCAATTTTTCGTATTCTACGGCTCATTTGCTACAACTTTGCAAAAATTTGTGAAAACGAACAATTTTGATCCCCTCGACGTACACCGACCATCCGACGAGAAAAATGTCTCAAAAATTTTTTTGCTCAAATCGACCCGGGAATCAATTTTTCGTATTCTACGGCTCATTTGCTACAACTTTGCAAAAATTTGTGAAAACGAACAATTTTGATCCCCTCGACGTACACCGACCATCAGACTCGAAAAAATTTTTTTGCTCAAATCGACCCGGGAATCAATTTTTCGTATTCTACGGCTCATTTGCTACAACTTTGCAAAAATTTGTGAAAACGAACAATTTTGATCCCCTCGACGTACACCGACCATCAGACTCGAAAAAATTTTTTTGCTCAAATCGACCCGGGAATCAATTTTTCGTATTCTACGGCTCATTTGCTACAACTTTGCAAAAATTTGTGAAAACGAACAATTTTGATCCCCTCGACGTACACCGACCATCCGACGAGAAAAATGTCTCAAAAATTTTTTTTTCGCGGTGACTCAAAACATCAATTTTAGACTCCCCTGAGTATGAAAAGTGAAACGAAAATCATTTTTGAGAAGAAAAAATTTTTGTATGGGAGGGCCCCTGCTAGAACATTTTTCCCAAGTGCGTCGATTTTTGGGTCGTCGACACAAGCTCGGGTCAAAAAATTTTTTTGCTCAAATCGACCCGGGAATCAATTTTTCGTATTCTACGGCTCATTTGCTACAACTTTGCAAAAATTTGTGAAAACGAACAATTTTGATCCCCTCGACGTACACCGACCATCAGACTCGAAAAAATTTTTTTGCTCAAATCGACCCGGGAATCAATTTTTCGTATTCTACGGCTCATTTGCTACAACTTTGCAAAAATTTGTGAAAACGAACAATTTTGACCCCCTCGACGTACACCGACCATCCGACGAGAAAAATGTTTCAAAAATTTTTTTGCTCAAATCGACCCGGGAATCAATTTTTCGTATTCTACGGCTCATTTGCTACAACTTTGCAAAAATTTGTGAAAACGAACAATTTTGATCCCTCGACGTACACGACCATCCGACGAGAAAAATGTCTCAAAAATTTTTTTGCTCAAATCGACCCGGGAATCAATTTTTCGTATTCTACGGCTCATTTGCTACAACTTTGCAAAAATTTGTGAAAACGAACAATTTTGATCCCCTCGACGTACACCGACCATCAGACTCGAAAAAATTTTTTTGCTCAAATCGACCCGGGAATCAATTTTTCGTATTCTACGGCTCATTTGCTACAACTTTGCAAAAATTTGTGAAAACGAACAATTTTGATCCCCTCGACGTACACCGACCATCCGACGAGAAAAATGTCTCAAAAATTTTTTTGCTCAAATCGACCCGGGAATCAATTTTTCGTATTCTACGGCTCATTTGCTACAACTTTGCAAAAATTTGTGAAAACGAACAATTTTGATCCCCTCGACGTACACCGACCATCCGACGAGAAAAATGTCTCAAAAATTTTTTTGCTCAAATCGACCCGGGAATCAATTTTTCGTATTCTACGGCTCATTTGCTACAACTTTGCAAAAATTTGTGAAAACGAACAATTTTGATCCCCTCGACGTACACCGACCATCAGACTCGAAAAAATTTTTTTGCTCAAATCGACCCGGGAATCAATTTTTCGTATTCTACGGCTCATTTGCTACAACTTTGCAAAAATTTGTGAAAACGAACAATTTTGATCCCCTCGACGTACACCGACCATCAGACTCGAAAAAATTTTTTTGCTCAAATCGACCCGGGAATCAATTTTTCGTATTCTACGGCTCATTTGCTACAACTTTGCAAAAATTTGTGAAAACGAACAATTTTGATCCCCTCGACGTACACCGACCATCCGACGAGAAAAATGTCTCAAAAATTTTTTTGCTCAAATCGACCCGGGAATCAATTTTTCGTATTCTACGGCTCATTTGCTACAACTTTGCAAAAATTTGTGAAAACGAACAATTTTGATCCCCTCGACGTACACCGACCATCAGACTCGAAAAAATTTTTTTGCTCAAATCGACCCGGGAATCAATTTTTCGTATTCTACGGCTCATTTGCTACAACTTTGCAAAAATTTGTGAAAACGAACAATTTTGATCCCCTCGACGTACACCGACCATCAGACTCGAAAAAATTTTTTTGCTCAAATCGACCCGGGAATCAATTTTTCGTATTCTACGGCTCATTTGCTACAACTTTGCAAAAATTTGTGAAAACGAACAATTTTGATCCCCTCGACGTACACCGACCATCAGACTCGAAAAAATTTTTTTGCTCAAATCGACCCGGGAATCAATTTTTCGTATTCTACGGCTCATTTGCTACAACTTTGCAAAAATTTGTGAAAACGAACAATTTTGATCCCCTCGACGTACACCGACCATCCGACGAGAAAAATGTCTCAAAAATTTTTTTGCTCAAATCGACCCGGGAATCAATTTTTCGTATTCTACGGCTCATTTGCTACAACTTTGCAAAAATTTGTGAAAACGAACAATTTTGATCCCCTCGACGTACACCGACCATCCGACGAGAAAAATGTCTCAAAAATTTTTTTGCTCAAATCGACCCGGGAATCAATTTTTCGTATTCTACGGCTCATTTGCTACAACTTTGCAAAAATTTGTGAAAACGAACAATTTTGATCCCCTCGACGTACACCGACCATCAGACTCGAAAAAATTTTTTTGCTCAAATCGACCCGGGAATCAATTTTTCGTATTCTACGGCACATTTGCTACAACTTTGCAAAAATTTGTGAAAACGAACAATTTTGATCCCCTCGACGTACACCGACCATCCGACGAGAAAAATGTCTCAAAAATTTTTTTGCTCAAATCGACCCGGGAATCAATTTTTCGTATTCTACGGCTCATTTGCTACAACTTTGCAAAAATTTGTGAAAACGAACAATTTTGATCCCCTCGACGTACACCGACCATCCGACGAGAAAAATGTCTCAAAAATTTTTTTGCTCAAATCGACCCGGGAATCAATTTTTCGTATTCTACGGCTCATTTGCTACAACTTTGCAAAAATTTGTGAAAACGAACAATTTTGATCCCCTCGACGTACACCGACCATCCGACGAGAAAAATGTCTCAAAAATTTTTTTGCTCAAATCGACCCGGGAATCAATTTTTCGTATTCTACGGCTCATTTGCTACAACTTTGCAAAAATTTGTGAAAACGAACAATTTTGATCCCCTCGACGTACACCGACCATCAGACTCGAAAAAATTTTTTTGCTCAAATCGACCCGGGAATCAATTTTTCGTATTCTACGGCTCATTTGCTACAACTTTGCAAAAATTTGTGAAAACGAACAATTTTGATCCCCTCGACGTACACCGACCATCAGACTCGAAAAAATTTTTTTGCTCAAATCGACCCGGGAATCAATTTTTCGTATTCTACGGCTCATTTGCTACAACTTTGCAAAAATTTGTGAAAACGAACAATTTTGATCCCCTCGACGTACACCGACCATCAGACTCGAAAAAATTTTTTTGCTCAAATCGACCCGGGAATCAATTTTTCGTATTCTACGGCTCATTTGCTACAACTTTGCAAAAATTTGTGAAAACGAACAATTTTGATCCCCTCGACGTACACCGACCATCAGACTCGAAAAAATTTTTTTGCTCAAATCGACCCGGGAATCAATTTTTCGTATTCTACGGCTCATTTGCTACAACTTTGCAAAAATTTGTGAAAACGAACAATTTTGATCCCCTCGACGTACACCGACCATCCGACGAGAAAAATGTCTCAAAAATTTTTTTGCTCAAATCGACCCGGGAATCAATTTTTCGTATTCTACGGCTCATTTGCTACAACTTTGCAAAAATTTGTGAAAACGAACAATTTTGATCCCCTCGACGTACACCGACCATCAGACTCGAAAAAATTTTTTTGCTCAAATCGACCCGGGAATCAATTTTTCGTATTCTACGGCTCATTTGCTACAACTTTGCAAAAATTTGTGAAAACGAACAATTTTGATCCCCTCGACGTACACCGACCATCAGACTCGAAAAAATTTTTTTGCTCAAATCGACCCGGGAATCAATTTTTCGTATTCTACGGCTCATTTGCTACAACTTTGCAAAAATTTGTGAAAACGAACAATTTTGATCCCCTCGACGTACACCGACCATCAGACTCGAAAAAATTTTTTTGCTCAAATCGACCCGGGAATCAATTTTTCGTATTCTACGGCTCATTTGCTACAACTTTGCAAAAATTTGTGAAAACGAACAATTTTGATCCCCTCGACGTACACCGACCATCAGACTCGAAAAAATTTTTTTGCTCAAATCGACCCGGGAATCAATTTTTCGTATTCTACGGCTCATTTGCTACAACTTTGCAAAAATTTGTGAAAACGAACAATTTTGATCCCCTCGACGTACACCGACCATCAGACTCGAAAAAATTTTTTTGCTCAAATCGACCCGGGAATCAATTTTTCGTATTCTACGGCTCATTTGCTACAACTTTGCAAAAATTTGTGAAAACGAACAATTTTGATCCCCTCGACGTACACCGACCATCAGACTCGAAAAAATTTTTTTGCTCAAATCGACCCGGGAATCAATTTTTCGTATTCTACGGCTCATTTGCTACAACTTTGCAAAAATTTGTGAAAACGAACAATTTTGATCCCCTCGACGTACACCGACCATCAGACTCGAAAAATTTTTTTGCTCAAATCGACCCGGGAATCAATTTTTCGTATTCTACGGCTCATTTGCTACAACTTTGCAAAAATTTGTGAAAACGAACAATTTTGATCCCCTCGACGTACACCGACCATCCGACGAGAAAAATGTCTCAAAAATTTTTTTGCCCAAATCGACCCGGGAATCAATTTTTCGTATTCTACGGCTCATTTGCTACAACTTTGCAAAAATTTGTGAAAACGAACAATTTTGATCCCCTCGACGTACACCGACCATCAGACTCGAAAAATTTTTTTGCTCAAATCGACCCGGGAATCAATTTTTCGTATTCTACGGCTCATTTGCTACAACTTTGCAAAAATTTGTGAAAACGAACAATTTTGATCCCCTCGACGTACACCGACCATCCGACGAGAAAAATGTCTCAAAAATTTTTTTGCTCAAATCGACCCGGGAATCAATTTTTCGTATTCTACGGCTCATTTGCTACAACTTTGCAAAAATTTGTGAAAACGAACAATTTTGATCCCCTCGACGTACACCGACCATCCGACGAGAAAAATGTCTCAAAAATTTTTTTGCTCAAATCGACCCGGGAATCAATTTTTCGTATTCTACGGCTCATTTGCTACAACTTTGCAAAAATTTGTGAAAACGAACAATTTTGATCCCCTCGACGTACACCGACCATCAGACTCGAAAAAATTTTTTTGCTCAAATCGACCCGGGAATCAATTTTTCGTATTCTACGGCTCATTTGCTACAACTTTGCAAAAATTTGTGAAAACGAACAATTTTGATCCCCTCGACGTACACCGACCATCAGACTCGAAAAATTTTTTTGCTCAAATCGACCCGGGAATCAATTTTTCGTATTCTACGGCTCATTTGCTACAACTTTGCAAAAATTTGTGAAAACGAACAATTTTGATCCCCTCGACGTACACCGACCATCAGACTCGAAAAAATTTTTTTGCTCAAATCGACCCGGGAATCAATTTTTCGTATTCTACGGCTCATTTGCTACAACTTTGCAAAAATTTGTGAAAACGAACAATTTTGATCCCCTCGACGTACACGACCATCCGACGAGAAAAATGTCTCAAAAATTTTTTTGCTCAAATCGACCCGGGAATCAATTTTTCGTATTCTACGGCTCATTTGCTACAACTTTGCAAAAATTTGTGAAAACGAACAATTTTGATCCCCTCGACGTACACCGACCATCAGACTCGAAAAAATTTTTTTGCTCAAATCGACCCGGGAATCAATTTTTCGTATTCTACGGCTCATTTGCTACAACTTTGCAAAAATTTGTGAAAACGAACAATTTTGATCCCCTCGACGTACACCGACCATCCGACGAGAAAAATGTCTCAAAAATTTTTTTGCTCAAATCGACCCGGGAATCAATTTTTCGTATTCTACGGCTCATTTGCTACAACTTTGCAAAAATTTGTGAAAACGAACAATTTTGATCCCCTCGACGTACACCGACCATCAGACTCGAAAAAATTTTTTTGCTCAAATCGACCCGGGAATCAATTTTTCGTATTCTACGGCTCATTTGCTACAACTTTGCAAAAATTTGTGAAAACGAACAATTTTGATCCCCTCGACGTACACCGACCATCAGACTCGAAAAAATTTTTTTGCTCAAATCGACCCGGGAATCAATTTTTCGTATTCTACGGCTCATTTGCTACAACTTTGCAAAAATTTGTGAAAACGAACAATTTTGATCCCCTCGACGTACACCGACCATCCGACGAGAAAAATGTCTCAAAAATTTTTTTGCTCAAATCGACCCGGGAATCAATTTTTCGTATTCTACGGCTCATTTGCTACAACTTTGCAAAAATTTGTGAAAACGAACAATTTTGATCCCCTCGACGTACACCGACCATCCGACGAGAAAAATGTCTCAAAAATTTTTTTGCTCAAATCGACCCGGGAATCAATTTTTCGTATTCTACGGCTCATTTGCTACAACTTTGCAAAAATTTGTGAAAACGAACAATTTTGATCCCCTCGACGTACACCGACCATCCGACGAGAAAAATGTCTCAAAAATTTTTTTGCTCAAATCGACCCGGGAATCAATTTTTCGTATTCTACGGCTCATTTGCTACAACTTTGCAAAAATTTGTGAAAACGAACAATTTTGATCCCCTCGACGTACACCGACCATCCGACGAGAAAAATGTCTCAAAAATTTTTTTGCTCAAATCGACCCGGGAATCAATTTTTCGTATTCTACGGCTCATTTGCTACAACTTTGCAAAAATTTGTGAAAACGAACAATTTTGATCCCCTCGACGTACACCGACCATCAGACTCGAAAAAATTTTTTTGCTCAAATCGACCCGGGAATCAATTTTTCGTATTCTACGGCTCATTTGCTACAACTTTGCAAAAATTTGTGAAAACGAACAATTTTGATCCCCTCGACGTACACGACCATCCGACGAGAAAAATGTCTCAAAAATTTTTTTGCTCAAATCGACCCGGGAATCAATTTTTCGTATTCTACGGCTCATTTGCTACAACTTTGCAAAAATTTGTGAAAACGAACAATTTTGATCCCCTCGACGTACACGACCATCCGACGAGAAAAATGTCTCAAAAATTTTTTTGCTCAAATCGACCCGGGAATCAATTTTTCGTATTCTACGGCTCATTTGCTACAACTTTGCAAAAATTTGTGAAAACGAACAATTTTGATCCCCTCGACGTACACCGACCATCAGACTCGAAAAAATTTTTTTGCTCAAATCGACCCGGGAATCAATTTTTCGTATTCTACGGCTCATTTGCTACAACTTTGCAAAAATTTGTGAAAACGAACAATTTTGATCCCCTCGACGTACACCGACCATCAGACTCGAAAAAATTTTTTTGCTCAAATCGACCCGGGAATCAATTTTTCGTATTCTACGGCTCATTTGCTACAACTTTGCAAAAATTTGTGAAAACGAACAATTTTGATCCCCTCGACGTACACCGACCATCCGACGAGAAAAATGTCTCAAAAATTTTTTTGCTCAAATCGACCCGGGAATCAATTTTTCGTATTCTACGGCTCATTTGCTACAACTTTGCAAAAATTTGTGAAAACGAACAATTTTGATCCCCTCGACGTACACCGACCATCAGACTCGAAAAAATTTTTTTGCTCAAATCGACCCGGGAATCAATTTTTCGTATTCTACGGCTCATTTGCTACAACTTTGCAAAAATTTGTGAAAACGAACAATTTTGATCCCCTCGACGTACACGACCATCCGACGAGAAAAATGTCTCAAAAATTTTTTTGCTCAAATCGACCCGGGAATCAATTTTTCGTATTCTACGGCTCATTTGCTACAACTTTGCAAAAATTTGTGAAAACGAACAATTTTGATCCCCTCGACGTACACCGACCATCAGACTCGAAAAAATTTTTTTGCTCAAATCGACCCGGGAATCAATTTTTCGTATTCTACGGCTCATTTGCTACAACTTTGCAAAAATTTGTGAAAACGAACAATTTTGATCCCCTCGACGTACACCGACCATCCGACGAGAAAAATGTCTCAAAAATTTTTTTGCTCAAATCGACCCGGGAATCAATTTTTCGTATTCTACGGCTCATTTGCTACAACTTTGCAAAAATTTGTGAAAACGAACAATTTTGATCCCCTCGACGTACACCGACCATCCGACGAGAAAAATGTCTCAAAAATTTTTTTGCTCAAATCGACCCGGGAATCAATTTTTCGTATTCTACGGCTCATTTGCTACAACTTTGCAAAAATTTGTGAAAACGAACAATTTTGATCCCCTCGACGTACACCGACCATCAGACTCGAAAAAATTTTTTTGCTCAAATCGACCCGGGAATCAATTTTTCGTATTCTACGGCACATTTGCTACAACTTTGCAAAAATTTGTGAAAACGAACAATTTTGATCCCCTCGACGTACACCGACCATCCGACGAGAAAAATGTCTCAAAAATTTTTTTGCTCAAATCGACCCGGGAATCAATTTTTCGTATTCTACGGCTCATTTGCTACAACTTTGCAAAAATTTGTGAAAACGAACAATTTTGATCCCCTCGACGTACACCGACCATCCGACGAGAAAAATGTCTCAAAAATTTTTTTGCTCAAATCGACCCGGGAATCAATTTTTCGTATTCTACGGCTCATTTGCTACAACTTTGCAAAAATTTGTGAAAACGAACAATTTTGATCCCCTCGACGTACACCGACCATCCGACGAGAAAAATGTCTCAAAAATTTTTTTGCTCAAATCGACCCGGGAATCAATTTTTCGTATTCTACGGCTCATTTGCTACAACTTTGCAAAAATTTGTGAAAACGAACAATTTTGATCCCCTCGACGTACACCGACCATCAGACTCGAAAAAATTTTTTTGCTCAAATCGACCCGGGAATCAATTTTTCGTATTCTACGGCTCATTTGCTACAACTTTGCAAAAATTTGTGAAAACGAACAATTTTGATCCCCTCGACGTACACCGACCATCAGACTCGAAAAAATTTTTTTGCTCAAATCGACCCGGGAATCAATTTTTCGTATTCTACGGCTCATTTGCTACAACTTTGCAAAAATTTGTGAAAACGAACAATTTTGATCCCCTCGACGTACACCGACCATCAGACTCGAAAAAATTTTTTTGCTCAAATCGACCCGGGAATCAATTTTTCGTATTCTACGGCTCATTTGCTACAACTTTGCAAAAATTTGTGAAAACGAACAATTTTGATCCCCTCGACGTACACCGACCATCCGACGAGAAAAATGTCTCAAAAATTTTTTTGCTCAAATCGACCCGGGAATCAATTTTTCGTATTCTACGGCTCATTTGCTACAACTTTGCAAAAATTTGTGAAAACGAACAATTTTGATCCCCTCGACGTACACCGACCATCCGACGAGAAAAATGTCTCAAAAATTTTTTTGCTCAAATCGACCCGGGAATCAATTTTTCGTATTCTACGGCTCATTTGCTACAACTTTGCAAAAATTTGTGAAAACGAACAATTTTGATCCCCTCGACGTACACCGACCATCCGACGAGAAAAATGTCTCAAAAATTTTTTTGCTCAAATCGACCCGGGAATCAATTTTTCGTATTCTACGGCTCATTTGCTACAACTTTGCAAAAATTTGTGAAAACGAACAATTTTGATCCCCTCGACGTACACCGACCATCAGACTCGAAAAAATTTTTTTGCTCAAATCGACCCGGGAATCAATTTTTCGTATTCTACGGCACATTTGCTACAACTTTGCAAAAATTTGTGAAAACGAACAATTTTGATCCCCTCGACGTACACCGACCATCCGACGAGAAAAATGTCTCAAAAATTTTTTTGCTCAAATCGACCCGGGAATCAATTTTTCGTATTCTACGGCTCATTTGCTACAACTTTGCAAAAATTTGTGAAAACGAACAATTTTGATCCCCTCGACGTACACCGACCATCAGACTCGAAAAAATTTTTTTGCTCAAATCGACCCGGGAATCAATTTTTCGTATTCTACGGCACATTTGCTACAACTTTGCAAAAATTTGTGAAAACGAACAATTTTGATCCCCTCGACGTACACCGACCATCCGACGAGAAAAATGTCTCAAAAATTTTTTTGCTCAAATCGACCCGGGAATCAATTTTTCGTATTCTACGGCTCATTTGCTACAACTTTGCAAAAATTTGTGAAAACGAACAATTTTGATCCCCTCGACGTACACCGACCATCAGACTCGAAAAAATTTTTTTGCTCAAATCGACCCGGGAATCAATTTTTCGTATTCTACGGCACATTTGCTACAACTTTGCAAAAATTTGTGAAAACGAACAATTTTGATCCCCTCGACGTACACCGACCATCCGACGAGAAAAATGTCTCAAAAATTTTTTTGCTCAAATCGACCCGGGAATCAATTTTTCGTATTCTACGGCTCATTTGCTACAACTTTGCAAAAATTTGTGAAAACGAACAATTTTGATCCCCTCGACGTACACCGACCATCCGACGAGAAAAATGTCTCAAAAATTTTTTTGCTCAAATCGACCCGGGAATCAATTTTTCGTATTCTACGGCTCATTTGCTACAACTTTGCAAAAATTTGTGAAAACGAACAATTTTGATCCCCTCGACGTACACCGACCATCCGACGAGAAAAATGTCTCAAAAATTTTTTTGCTCAAATCGACCCGGGAATCAATTTTTCGTATTCTACGGCTCATTTGCTACAACTTTGCAAAAATTTGTGAAAACGAACAATTTTGATCCCCTCGACGTACACCGACCATCAGACTCGAAAAAATTTTTTTGCTCAAATCGACCCGGGAATCAATTTTTCGTATTCTACGGCTCATTTGCTACAACTTTGCAAAAATTTGTGAAAACGAACAATTTTGATCCCCTCGACGTACACCGACCATCAGACTCGAAAAAATTTTTTTGCTCAAATCGACCCGGGAATCAATTTTTCGTATTCTACGGCTCATTTGCTACAACT
The DNA here is from genome assembly GCF_943734755.1 of Anopheles moucheti. Lineage (NCBI taxonomy): Eukaryota > Metazoa > Arthropoda > Insecta > Diptera > Culicidae > Anopheles > Anopheles moucheti. The sequence goes on from NW_026453537.1 coordinate 1,067,324, forward strand.
TTGCAAAAATTTGTGAAAACGAACAATTTTGATCCCCTCGACGTACACCGACCATCCGACGAGAAAAATGTCTCAAAAATTTTTTTGCTCAAATCGACCCGGGAATCAATTTTTCGTATTCTACGGCTCATTTGCTACAACTTTGCAAAAATTTGTGAAAACGAACAATTTTGATCCCCTCGACGTACACCGACCATCAGACTCGAAAAAATTTTTTTGCTCAAATCGACCCGGGAATCAATTTTTCGTATTCTACGGCTCATTTGCTACAACTTTGCAAAAATTTGTGAAAACGAACAATTTTGATCCCCTCGACGTACACCGACCATCAGACTCGAAAAAATTTTTTTGCTCAAATCGACCCGGGAATCAATTTTTCGTATTCTACGGCTCATTTGCTACAACTTTGCAAAAATTTGTGAAAACGAACAATTTTGATCCCCTCGACGTACACCGACCATCCGACGAGAAAAATGTCTCAAAAATTTTTTTGCTCAAATCGACCCGGGAATCAATTTTTCGTATTCTACGGCTCATTTGCTACAACTTTGCAAAAATTTGTGAAAACGAACAATTTTGATCCCCTCGACGTACACCGACCATCCGACGAGAAAAATGTCTCAAAAATTTTTTTGCTCAAATCGACCCGGGAATCAATTTTTCGTATTCTACGGCTCATTTGCTACAACTTTGCAAAAATTTGTGAAAACGAACAATTTTGATCCCCTCGACGTACACCGACCATCCGACGAGAAAAATGTCTCAAAAATTTTTTTGCTCAAATCGACCCGGGAATCAATTTTTCGTATTCTACGGCTCATTTGCTACAACTTTGCAAAAATTTGTGAAAACGAACAATTTTGATCCCCTCGACGTACACCGACCATCAGACTCGAAAAAATTTTTTTGCTCAAATCGACCCGGGAATCAATTTTTCGTATTCTACGGCTCATTTGCTACAACTTTGCAAAAATTTGTGAAAACGAACAATTTTGATCCCCTCGACGTACACCGACCATCCGACGAGAAAAATGTCTCAAAAATTTTTTTGCTCAAATCGACCCGGGAATCAATTTTTCGTATTCTACGGCTCATTTGCTACAACTTTGCAAAAATTTGTGAAAACGAACAATTTTGATCCCCTCGACGTACACGACCATCCGACGAGAAAAATGTCTCAAAAATTTTTTTGCTCAAATCGACCCGGGAATCAAATTTTCGTATTCTACGGCTCATTTGCTACAACTTTGCAAAAATTTGTGAAAACGAACAATTTTGATCCCCTCGACGTACACCGACCATCAGACTCGAAAAAATTTTTTTGCTCAAATCGACCCGGGAATCAATTTTTCGTATTCTACGGCTCATTTGCTACAACTTTGCAAAAATTTGTGAAAACGAACAATTTTGATCCCCTCGACGTACACGACCATCCGACGAGAAAAATGTCTCAAAAATTTTTTTGCTCAAATCGACCCGGGAATCAATTTTTCGTATTCTACGGCTCATTTGCTACAACTTTGCAAAAATTTGTGAAAACGAACAATTTTGATCCCCTCGACGTACACCGACCATCCGACGAGAAAAATGTCTCAAAAATTTTTTTGCTCAAATCGACCCGGGAATCAATTTTTCGTATTCTACGGCTCATTTGCTACAACTTTGCAAAAATTTGTGAAAACGAACAATTTTGATCCCCTCGACGTACACCGACCATCAGACTCGAAAAAATTTTTTTGCTCAAATCGACCCGGGAATCAATTTTTCGTATTCTACGGCACATTTGCTACAACTTTGCAAAAATTTGTGAAAACGAACAATTTTGATCCCCTCGACGTACACCGACCATCCGACGAGAAAAATGTCTCAAAAATTTTTTTGCTCAAATCGACCCGGGAATCAATTTTTCGTATTCTACGGCTCATTTGCTACAACTTTGCAAAAATTTGTGAAAACGAACAATTTTGATCCCCTCGACGTACACCGACCATCCGACGAGAAAAATGTCTCAAAAATTTTTTTGCTCAAATCGACCCGGGAATCAATTTTTCGTATTCTACGGCTCATTTGCTACAACTTTGCAAAAATTTGTGAAAACGAACAATTTTGATCCCCTCGACGTACACCGACCATCCGACGAGAAAAATGTCTCAAAAATTTTTTTGCTCAAATCGACCCGGGAATCAATTTTTCGTATTCTACGGCTCATTTGCTACAACTTTGCAAAAATTTGTGAAAACGAACAATTTTGATCCCCTCGACGTACACCGACCATCAGACTCGAAAAAATTTTTTTGCTCAAATCGACCCGGGAATCAATTTTTCGTATTCTACGGCTCATTTGCTACAACTTTGCAAAAATTTGTGAAAACGAACAATTTTGATCCCCTCGACGTACACCGACCATCAGACTCGAAAAAATTTTTTTGCTCAAATCGACCCGGGAATCAATTTTTCGTATTCTACGGCTCATTTGCTACAACTTTGCAAAAATTTGTGAAAACGAACAATTTTGATCCCCTCGACGTACACCGACCATCAGACTCGAAAAAATTTTTTTGCTCAAATCGACCCGGGAATCAATTTTTCGTATTCTACGGCTCATTTGCTACAACTTTGCAAAAATTTGTGAAAACGAACAATTTTGATCCCCTCGACGTACACCGACCATCAGACTCGAAAAAATTTTTTTGCTCAAATCGACCCGGGAATCAATTTTTCGTATTCTACGGCTCATTTGCTACAACTTTGCAAAAATTTGTGAAAACGAACAATTTTGATCCCCTCGACGTACACCGACCATCCGACGAGAAAAATGTCTCAAAAATTTTTTTGCTCAAATCGACCCGGGAATCAATTTTTCGTATTCTACGGCTCATTTGCTACAACTTTGCAAAAATTTGTGAAAACGAACAATTTTGATCCCCTCGACGTACACCGACCATCAGACTCGAAAAAATTTTTTTGCTCAAATCGACCCGGGAATCAATTTTTCGTATTCTACGGCTCATTTGCTACAACTTTGCAAAAATTTGTGAAAACGAACAATTTTGATCCCCTCGACGTACACCGACCATCAGACTCGAAAAAATTTTTTTGCTCAAATCGACCCGGGAATCAATTTTTCGTATTCTACGGCTCATTTGCTACAACTTTGCAAAAATTTGTGAAAACGAACAATTTTGATCCCCTCGACGTACACCGACCATCAGACTCGAAAAAATTTTTTTGCTCAAATCGACCCGGGAATCAATTTTTCGTATTCTACGGCTCATTTGCTACAACTTTGCAAAAATTTGTGAAAACGAACAATTTTGATCCCCTCGACGTACACCGACCATCAGACTCGAAAAAATTTTTTTGCTCAAATCGACCCGGGAATCAATTTTTCGTATTCTACGGCTCATTTGCTACAACTTTGCAAAAATTTGTGAAAACGAACAATTTTGATCCCCTCGACGTACACCGACCATCCGACGAGAAAAATGTCTCAAAAATTTTTTTGCTCAAATCGACCCGGGAATCAATTTTTCGTATTCTACGGCTCATTTGCTACAACTTTGCAAAAATTTGTGAAAACGAACAATTTTGATCCCCTCGACGTACACCGACCATCCGACGAGAAAAATGTCTCAAAAATTTTTTTGCTCAAATCGACCCGGGAATCAATTTTTCGTATTCTACGGCTCATTTGCTACAACTTTGCAAAAATTTGTGAAAACGAACAATTTTGATCCCCTCGACGTACACCGACCATCCGACGAGAAAAATGTCTCAAAAATTTTTTTGCTCAAATCGACCCGGGAATCAATTTTTCGTATTCTACGGCTCATTTGCTACAACTTTGCAAAAATTTGTGAAAACGAACAATTTTGATCCCCTCGACGTACACCGACCATCAGACTCGAAAAAATTTTTTTGCTCAAATCGACCCGGGAATCAATTTTTCGTATTCTACGGCTCATTTGCTACAACTTTGCAAAAATTTGTGAAAACGAACAATTTTGATCCCCTCGACGTACACCGACCATCCGACGAGAAAAATGTCTCAAAAATTTTTTTGCTCAAATCGACCCGGGAATCAATTTTTCGTATTCTACGGCTCATTTGCTACAACTTTGCAAAAATTTGTGAAAACGAACAATTTTGATCCCCTCGACGTACACGACCATCCGACGAGAAAAATGTCTCAAAAATTTTTTTGCTCAAATCGACCCGGGAATCAAATTTTCGTATTCTACGGCTCATTTGCTACAACTTTGCAAAAATTTGTGAAAACGAACAATTTTGATCCCCTCGACGTACACCGACCATCAGACTCGAAAAAATTTTTTTGCTCAAATCGACCCGGGAATCAATTTTTCGTATTCTACGGCTCATTTGCTACAACTTTGCAAAAATTTGTGAAAACGAACAATTTTGATCCCCTCGACGTACACGACCATCCGACGAGAAAAATGTCTCAAAAATTTTTTTGCTCAAATCGACCCGGGAATCAATTTTTCGTATTCTACGGCTCATTTGCTACAACTTTGCAAAAATTTGTGAAAACGAACAATTTTGATCCCCTCGACGTACACCGACCATCCGACGAGAAAAATGTCTCAAAAATTTTTTTGCTCAAATCGACCCGGGAATCAATTTTTCGTATTCTACGGCTCATTTGCTACAACTTTGCAAAAATTTGTGAAAACGAACAATTTTGATCCCCTCGACGTACACCGACCATCCGACGAGAAAAATGTCTCAAAAATTTTTTTGCTCAAATCGACCCGGGAATCAATTTTTCGTATTCTACGGCTCATTTGCTACAACTTTGCAAAAATTTGTGAAAACGAACAATTTTGATCCCCTCGACGTACACCGACCATCAGACTCGAAAAATTTTTTTTGCTCAAATCGACCCGGGAATCAATTTTTCGTATTCTACGGCTCATTTGCTACAACTTTGCAAAAATTTGTGAAAACGAACAATTTTGATCCCCTCGACGTACACCGACCATCCGACGAGAAAAATGTCTCAAAAATTTTTTTGCTCAAATCGACCCGGGAATCAATTTTTCGTATTCTACGGCTCATTTGCTACAACTTTGCAAAAATTTGTGAAAACGAACAATTTTGATCCCCTCGACGTACACCGACCATCCGACGAGAAAAATGTCTCAAAAATTTTTTTGCTCAAATCGACCCGGGAATCAATTTTTCGTATTCTACGGCTCATTTGCTACAACTTTGCAAAAATTTGTGAAAACGAACAATTTTGATCCCCTCGACGTACACCGACCATCCGACGAGAAAAATGTCTCAAAAATTTTTTTGCTCAAATCGACCCGGGAATCAATTTTTCGTATTCTACGGCTCATTTGCTACAACTTTGCAAAAATTTGTGAAAACGAACAATTTTGATCCCCTCGACGTACACCGACCATCAGACTCGAAAAAATTTTTTTGCTCAAATCGACCCGGGAATCAATTTTTCGTATTCTACGGCTCATTTGCTACAACTTTGCAAAAATTTGTGAAAACGAACAATTTTGATCCCCTCGACGTACACCGACCATCCGACGAGAAAAATGTCTCAAAAATTTTTTTGCTCAAATCGACCCGGGAATCAATTTTTCGTATTCTACGGCTCATTTGCTACAACTTTGCAAAAATTTGTGAAAACGAACAATTTTGATCCCCTCGACGTACACCGACCATCAGACTCGAAAAAATTTTTTTGCTCAAATCGACCCGGGAATCAATTTTTCGTATTCTACGGCTCATTTGCTACAACTTTGCAAAAATTTGTGAAAACGAACAATTTTGATCCCCTCGACGTACACCGACCATCAGACTCGAAAAAATTTTTTTGCTCAAATCGACCCGGGAATCAATTTTTCGTATTCTACGGCTCATTTGCTACAACTTTGCAAAAATTTGTGAAAACGAACAATTTTGATCCCCTCGACGTACACCGACCATCCGACGAGAAAAATGTCTCAAAAATTTTTTTTTCGCGGTGACTCAAAACATCAATTTTAGACTCCCCTGAGTATGAAAAGTGAAACGAAAATCATTTTTGAGAAGAAAAAATTTTTGTATGGGAGGGCCCCTGCTAGAACATTTTTCCCAAGTGCGTCGATTTTTGGGTCGTCGACACAAGCTCGGGTCAAAAAATTTTTTTGCTCAAATCGACCCGGGAATCAATTTTTCGTATTCTACGGCTCATTTGCTACAACTTTGCAAAAATTTGTGAAAACGAACAATTTTGATCCCCTCGACGTACACCGACCATCAGACTCGAAAAAATTTTTTTGCTCAAATCGACCCGGGAATCAATTTTTCGTATTCTACGGCTCATTTGCTACAACTTTGCAAAAATTTGTGAAAACGAACAATTTTGACCCCCTCGACGTACACCGACCATCCGACGAGAAAAATGTTTCAAAAATTTTTTTGCTCAAATCGACCCGGGAATCAATTTTTCGTATTCTACGGCTCATTTGCTACAACTTTGCAAAAATTTGTGAAAACGAACAATTTTGATCCCCTCGACGTACACGACCATCCGACGAGAAAAATGTCTCAAAAATTTTTTTGCTCAAATCGACCCGGGAATCAATTTTTCGTATTCTACGGCTCATTTGCTACAACTTTGCAAAAATTTGTGAAAACGAACAATTTTGATCCCCTCGACGTACACCGACCATCAGACTCGAAAAAATTTTTTTGCTCAAATCGACCCGGGAATCAATTTTTCGTATTCTACGGCTCATTTGCTACAACTTTGCAAAAATTTGTGAAAACGAACAATTTTGATCCCCTCGACGTACACCGACCATCCGACGAGAAAAATGTCTCAAAAATTTTTTTGCTCAAATCGACCCGGGAATCAATTTTTCGTATTCTACGGCTCATTTGCTACAACTTTGCAAAAATTTGTGAAAACGAACAATTTTGATCCCCTCGACGTACACCGACCATCCGACGAGAAAAATGTCTCAAAAATTTTTTTGCTCAAATCGACCCGGGAATCAATTTTTCGTATTCTACGGCTCATTTGCTACAACTTTGCAAAAATTTGTGAAAACGAACAATTTTGATCCCCTCGACGTACACCGACCATCAGACTCGAAAAAATTTTTTTGCTCAAATCGACCCGGGAATCAATTTTTCGTATTCTACGGCTCATTTGCTACAACTTTGCAAAAATTTGTGAAAACGAACAATTTTGATCCCCTCGACGTACACCGACCATCAGACTCGAAAAAATTTTTTTGCTCAAATCGACCCGGGAATCAATTTTTCGTATTCTACGGCTCATTTGCTACAACTTTGCAAAAATTTGTGAAAACGAACAATTTTGATCCCCTCGACGTACACCGACCATCCGACGAGAAAAATGTCTCAAAAATTTTTTTGCTCAAATCGACCCGGGAATCAATTTTTCGTATTCTACGGCTCATTTGCTACAACTTTGCAAAAATTTGTGAAAACGAACAATTTTGATCCCCTCGACGTACACCGACCATCAGACTCGAAAAAATTTTTTTGCTCAAATCGACCCGGGAATCAATTTTTCGTATTCTACGGCTCATTTGCTACAACTTTGCAAAAATTTGTGAAAACGAACAATTTTGATCCCCTCGACGTACACCGACCATCCGACGAGAAAAATGTCTCAAAAATTTTTTTGCTCAAATCGACCCGGGAATCAATTTTTCGTATTCTACGGCTCATTTGCTACAACTTTGCAAAAATTTGTGAAAACGAACAATTTTGATCCCCTCGACGTACACCGACCATCCGACGAGAAAAATGTCTCAAAAATTTTTTTGCTCAAATCGACCCGGGAATCAATTTTTCGTATTCTACGGCTCATTTGCTACAACTTTGCAAAAATTTGTGAAAACGAACAATTTTGATCCCCTCGACGTACACCGACCATCCGACGAGAAAAATGTCTCAAAAATTTTTTTGCTCAAATCGACCCGGGAATCAATTTTTCGTATTCTACGGCTCATTTGCTACAACTTTGCAAAAATTTGTGAAAACGAACAATTTTGATCCCCTCGACGTACACCGACCATCAGACTCGAAAAAATTTTTTTGCTCAAATCGACCCGGGAATCAATTTTTCGTATTCTACGGCTCATTTGCTACAACTTTGCAAAAATTTGTGAAAACGAACAATTTTGATCCCCTCGACGTACACCGACCATCCGACGAGAAAAATGTCTCAAAAATTTTTTTGCTCAAATCGACCCGGGAATCAATTTTTCGTATTCTACGGCTCATTTGCTACAACTTTGCAAAAATTTGTGAAAACGAACAATTTTGATCCCCTCGACGTACACGACCATCCGACGAGAAAAATGTCTCAAAAATTTTTTTGCTCAAATCGACCCGGGAATCAAATTTTCGTATTCTACGGCTCATTTGCTACAACTTTGCAAAAATTTGTGAAAACGAACAATTTTGATCCCCTCGACGTACACCGACCATCAGACTCGAAAAAATTTTTTTGCTCAAATCGACCCGGGAATCAATTTTTCGTATTCTACGGCTCATTTGCTACAACTTTGCAAAAATTTGTGAAAACGAACAATTTTGATCCCCTCGACGTACACGACCATCCGACGAGAAAAATGTCTCAAAAATTTTTTTGCTCAAATCGACCCGGGAATCAATTTTTCGTATTCTACGGCTCATTTGCTACAACTTTGCAAAAATTTGTGAAAACGAACAATTTTGATCCCCTCGACGTACACCGACCATCCGACGAGAAAAATGTCTCAAAAATTTTTTTGCTCAAATCGACCCGGGAATCAATTTTTCGTATTCTACGGCTCATTTGCTACAACTTTGCAAAAATTTGTGAAAACGAACAATTTTGATCCCCTCGACGTACACCGACCATCCGACGAGAAAAATGTCTCAAAAATTTTTTTGCTCAAATCGACCCGGGAATCAATTTTTCGTATTCTACGGCTCATTTGCTACAACTTTGCAAAAATTTGTGAAAACGAACAATTTTGATCCCCTCGACGTACACCGACCATCAGACTCGAAAAATTTTTTTTGCTCAAATCGACCCGGGAATCAATTTTTCGTATTCTACGGCTCATTTGCTACAACTTTGCAAAAATTTGTGAAAACGAACAATTTTGATCCCCTCGACGTACACCGACCATCCGACGAGAAAAATGTCTCAAAAATTTTTTTGCTCAAATCGACCCGGGAATCAATTTTTCGTATTCTACGGCTCATTTGCTACAACTTTGCAAAAATTTGTGAAAACGAACAATTTTGATCCCCTCGACGTACACCGACCATCCGACGAGAAAAATGTCTCAAAAATTTTTTTGCTCAAATCGACCCGGGAATCAATTTTTCGTATTCTACGGCTCATTTGCTACAACTTTGCAAAAATTTGTGAAAACGAACAATTTTGATCCCCTCGACGTACACCGACCATCCGACGAGAAAAATGTCTCAAAAATTTTTTTGCTCAAATCGACCCGGGAATCAATTTTTCGTATTCTACGGCTCATTTGCTACAACTTTGCAAAAATTTGTGAAAACGAACAATTTTGATCCCCTCGACGTACACCGACCATCAGACTCGAAAAAATTTTTTTGCTCAAATCGACCCGGGAATCAATTTTTCGTATTCTACGGCTCATTTGCTACAACTTTGCAAAAATTTGTGAAAACGAACAATTTTGATCCCCTCGACGTACACCGACCATCCGACGAGAAAAATGTCTCAAAAATTTTTTTGCTCAAATCGACCCGGGAATCAATTTTTCGTATTCTACGGCTCATTTGCTACAACTTTGCAAAAATTTGTGAAAACGAACAATTTTGATCCCCTCGACGTACACCGACCATCAGACTCGAAAAAATTTTTTTGCTCAAATCGACCCGGGAATCAATTTTTCGTATTCTACGGCTCATTTGCTACAACTTTGCAAAAATTTGTGAAAACGAACAATTTTGATCCCCTCGACGTACACCGACCATCAGACTCGAAAAAATTTTTTTGCTCAAATCGACCCGGGAATCAATTTTTCGTATTCTACGGCTCATTTGCTACAACTTTGCAAAAATTTGTGAAAACGAACAATTTTGATCCCCTCGACGTACACCGACCATCAGACTCGAAAAAATTTTTTTGCTCAAATCGACCCGGGAATCAATTTTTCGTATTCTACGGCTCATTTGCTACAACTTTGCAAAAATTTGTGAAAACGAACAATTTTGATCCCCTCGACGTACACCGACCATCCGACGAGAAAAATGTCTCAAAAATTTTTTTTTCGCGGTGACTCAAAACATCAATTTTAGACTCCCCTGAGTATGAAAAGTGAAACGAAAATCATTTTTGAGAAGAAAAAATTTTTGTATGGGAGGGCCCCTGCTAGAACATTTTTCCCAAGTGCGTCGATTTTTGGGTCGTCGACACAAGCTCGGGTCAAAAAATTTTTTTGCTCAAATCGACCCGGGAATCAATTTTTCGTATTCTACGGCTCATTTGCTACAACTTTGCAAAAATTTGTGAAAACGAACAATTTTGATCCCCTCGACGTACACCGACCATCAGACTCGAAAAAATTTTTTTGCTCAAATCGACCCGGGAATCAATTTTTCGTATTCTACGGCTCATTTGCTACAACTTTGCAAAAATTTGTGAAAACGAACAATTTTGACCCCCTCGACGTACACCGACCATCCGACGAGAAAAATGTTTCAAAAATTTTTTTGCTCAAATCGACCCGGGAATCAATTTTTCGTATTCTACGGCTCATTTGCTACAACTTTGCAAAAATTTGTGAAAACGAACAATTTTGATCCCCTCGACGTACACGACCATCCGACGAGAAAAATGTCTCAAAAATTTTTTTGCTCAAATCGACCCGGGAATCAATTTTTCGTATTCTACGGCTCATTTGCTACAACTTTGCAAAAATTTGTGAAAACGAACAATTTTGATCCCCTCGACGTACACCGACCATCAGACTCGAAAAAATTTTTTTGCTCAAATCGACCCGGGAATCAATTTTTCGTATTCTACGGCTCATTTGCTACAACTTTGCAAAAATTTGTGAAAACGAACAATTTTGATCCCCTCGACGTACACCGACCATCCGACGAGAAAAATGTCTCAAAAATTTTTTTGCTCAAATCGACCCGGGAATCAATTTTTCGTATTCTACGGCTCATTTGCTACAACTTTGCAAAAATTTGTGAAAACGAACAATTTTGATCCCCTCGACGTACACCGACCATCCGACGAGAAAAATGTCTCAAAAATTTTTTTGCTCAAATCGACCCGGGAATCAATTTTTCGTATTCTACGGCTCATTTGCTACAACTTTGCAAAAATTTGTGAAAACGAACAATTTTGATCCCCTCGACGTACACCGACCATCAGACTCGAAAAAATTTTTTTGCTCAAATCGACCCGGGAATCAATTTTTCGTATTCTACGGCTCATTTGCTACAACTTTGCAAAAATTTGTGAAAACGAACAATTTTGATCCCCTCGACGTACACCGACCATCAGACTCGAAAAAATTTTTTTGCTCAAATCGACCCGGGAATCAATTTTTCGTATTCTACGGCTCATTTGCTACAACTTTGCAAAAATTTGTGAAAACGAACAATTTTGATCCCCTCGACGTACACCGACCATCCGACGAGAAAAATGTCTCAAAAATTTTTTTGCTCAAATCGACCCGGGAATCAATTTTTCGTATTCTACGGCTCATTTGCTACAACTTTGCAAAAATTTGTGAAAACGAACAATTTTGATCCCCTCGACGTACACCGACCATCAGACTCGAAAAAATTTTTTTGCTCAAATCGACCCGGGAATCAATTTTTCGTATTCTACGGCTCATTTGCTACAACTTTGCAAAAATTTGTGAAAACGAACAATTTTGATCCCCTCGACGTACACCGACCATCAGACTCGAAAAAATTTTTTTGCTCAAATCGACCCGGGAATCAATTTTTCGTATTCTACGGCTCATTTGCTACAACTTTGCAAAAATTTGTGAAAACGAACAATTTTGATCCCCTCGACGTACACCGACCATCAGACTCGAAAAAATTTTTTTGCTCAAATCGACCCGGGAATCAATTTTTCGTATTCTACGGCTCATTTGCTACAACTTTGCAAAAATTTGTGAAACCGAACAATTTTGATCCCCTCGACGTACACCGACCATCCGACGAGAAAAATGTCTCAAAAATTTTTTTGCTCAAATCGACCCGGGAATCAATTTTTCGTATTCTACGGCTCATTTGCTACAACTTTGCAAAAATTTGTGAAAACGAACAATTTTGATCCCCTCGACGTACACCGACCATCCGACGAGAAAAATGTCTCAAAAATTTTTTTGCTCAAATCGACCCGGGAATCAATTTTTCGTATTCTACGGCTCATTTGCTACAACTTTGCAAAAATTTGTGAAAACGAACAATTTTGATCCCCTCGACGTACACCGACCATCAGACTCGAAAAAATTTTTTTGCTCAAATCGACCCGGGAATCAATTTTTCGTATTCTACGGCACATTTGCTACAACTTTGCAAAAATTTGTGAAAACGAACAATTTTGATCCCCTCGACGTACACCGACCATCCGACGAGAAAAATGTCTCAAAAATTTTTTTGCTCAAATCGACCCGGGAATCAATTTTTCGTATTCTACGGCTCATTTGCTACAACTTTGCAAAAATTTGTGAAAACGAACAATTTTGATCCCCTCGACGTACACCGACCATCCGACGAGAAAAATGTCTCAAAAATTTTTTTGCTCAAATCGACCCGGGAATCAATTTTTCGTATTCTACGGCTCATTTGCTACAACTTTGCAAAAATTTGTGAAAACGAACAATTTTGATCCCCTCGACGTACACCGACCATCCGACGAGAAAAATGTCTCAAAAATTTTTTTGCTCAAATCGACCCGGGAATCAATTTTTCGTATTCTACGGCTCATTTGCTACAACTTTGCAAAAATTTGTGAAAACGAACAATTTTGATCCCCTCGACGTACACCGACCATCAGACTCGAAAAAATTTTTTTGCTCAAATCGACCCGGGAATCAATTTTTCGTATTCTACGGCTCATTTGCTACAACTTTGCAAAAATTTGTGAAAACGAACAATTTTGATCCCCTCGACGTACACCGACCATCAGACTCGAAAAAATTTTTTTGCTCAAATCGACCCGGGAATCAATTTTTCGTATTCTACGGCTCATTTGCTACAACTTTGCAAAAATTTGTGAAAACGAACAATTTTGATCCCCTCGACGTACACCGACCATCAGACTCGAAAAAATTTTTTTGCTCAAATCGACCCGGGAATCAATTTTTCGTATTCTACGGCTCATTTGCTACAACTTTGCAAAAATTTGTGAAAACGAACAATTTTGATCCCCTCGACGTACACCGACCATCAGACTCGAAAAAATTTTTTTGCTCAAATCGACCCGGGAATCAATTTTTCGTATTCTACGGCTCATTTGCTACAACTTTGCAAAAATTTGTGAAAACGAACAATTTTGATCCCCTCGACGTACACCGACCATCCGACGAGAAAAATGTCTCAAAAATTTTTTTGCTCAAATCGACCCGGGAATCAATTTTTCGTATTCTACGGCTCATTTGCTACAACTTTGCAAAAATTTGTGAAAACGAACAATTTTGATCCCCTCGACGTACACCGACCATCAGACTCGAAAAAATTTTTTTGCTCAAATCGACCCGGGAATCAATTTTTCGTATTCTACGGCTCATTTGCTACAACTTTGCAAAAATTTGTGAAAACGAACAATTTTGATCCCCTCGACGTACACCGACCATCAGACTCGAAAAAATTTTTTTGCTCAAATCGACCCGGGAATCAATTTTTCGTATTCTACGGCTCATTTGCTACAACTTTGCAAAAATTTGTGAAAACGAACAATTTTGATCCCCTCGACGTACACCGACCATCAGACTCGAAAAAATTTTTTTGCTCAAATCGACCCGGGAATCAATTTTTCGTATTCTACGGCTCATTTGCTACAACTTTGCAAAAATTTGTGAAAACGAACAATTTTGATCCCCTCGACGTACACCGACCATCAGACTCGAAAAAATTTTTTTGCTCAAATCGACCCGGGAATCAATTTTTCGTATTCTACGGCTCATTTGCTACAACTTTGCAAAAATTTGTGAAAACGAACAATTTTGATCCCCTCGACGTACACCGACCATCAGACTCGAAAAAATTTTTTTGCTCAAATCGACCCGGGAATCAATTTTTCGTATTCTACGGCTCATTTGCTACAACTTTGCAAAAATTTGTGAAAACGAACAATTTTGATCCCCTCGACGTACACCGACCATCAGACTCGAAAAAATTTTTTTGCTCAAATCGACCCGGGAATCAATTTTTCGTATTCTACGGCTCATTTGCTACAACTTTGCAAAAATTTGTGAAAACGAACAATTTTGATCCCCTCGACGTACACCGACCATCAGACTCGAAAAATTTTTTTGCTCAAATCGACCCGGGAATCAATTTTTCGTATTCTACGGCTCATTTGCTACAACTTTGCAAAAATTTGTGAAAACGAACAATTTTGATCCCCTCGACGTACACCGACCATCCGACGAGAAAAATGTCTCAAAAATTTTTTTGCCCAAATCGACCCGGGAATCAATTTTTCGTATTCTACGGCTCATTTGCTACAACTTTGCAAAAATTTGTGAAAACGAACAATTTTGATCCCCTCGACGTACACCGACCATCAGACTCGAAAAATTTTTTTGCTCAAATCGACCCGGGAATCAATTTTTCGTATTCTACGGCTCATTTGCTACAACTTTGCAAAAATTTGTGAAAACGAACAATTTTGATCCCCTCGACGTACACCGACCATCAGACTCGAAAAAATTTTTTTGCTCAAATCGACCCGGGAATCAATTTTTCGTATTCTACGGCTCATTTGCTACAACTTTGCAAAAATTTGTGAAAACGAACAATTTTGATCCCCTCGACGTACACCGACCATCAGACTCGAAAAAATTTTTTTGCTCAAATCGACCCGGGAATCAATTTTTCGTATTCTACGGCTCATTTGCTACAACTTTGCAAAAATTTGTGAAAACGAACAATTTTGATCCCCTCGACGTACACCGACCATCAGACTCGAAAAAATTTTTTTGCTCAAATCGACCCGGGAATCAATTTTTCGTATTCTACGGCTCATTTGCTACAACTTTGCAAAAATTTGTGAAAACGAACAATTTTGATCCCCTCGACGTACACCGACCATCAGACTCGAAAAAATTTTTTTGCTCAAATCGACCCGGGAATCAATTTTTCGTATTCTACGGCTCATTTGCTACAACTTTGCAAAAATTTGTGAAAACGAACAATTTTGATCCCCTCGACGTACACCGACCATCCGACGAGAAAAATGTCTCAAAAAATTTTTTGCTCAAATCGACCCGGGAATCAATTTTTCGTATTCTACGGCTCATTTGCTACAACTTTGCAAAAATTTGTGAAAACGAACAATTTTGATCCCCTCGACGTACACCGACCATCAGACTCGAAAAAATTTTTTTGCTCAAATCGACCCGGGAATCAATTTTTCGTATTCTACGGCTCATTTGCTACAACTTTGCAAAAATTTGTGAAAACGAACAATTTTGATCCCCTCGACGTACACCGACCATCAGACTCGAAAAAATTTTTTTGCTCAAATCGACCCGGGAATCAATTTTTCGTATTCTACGGCTCATTTGCTACAACTTTGCAAAAATTTGTGAAAACGAACAATTTTGATCCCCTCGACGTACACCGACCATCAGACTCGAAAAAATTTTTTTGCTCAAATCGACCCGGGAATCAATTTTTCGTATTCTACGGCTCATTTGCTACAACTTTGCAAAAATTTGTGAAAACGAACAATTTTGATCCCCTCGACGTACACCGACCATCAGACTCGAAAAAATTTTTTTGCTCAAATCGACCCGGGAATCAATTTTTCGTATTCTACGGCTCATTTGCTACAACTTTGCAAAAATTTGTGAAAACGAACAATTTTGATCCCCTCGACGTACACCGACCATCCGACGAGAAAAATGTCTCAAAAATTTTTTTGCTCAAATCGACCCGGGAATCAATTTTTCGTATTCTACGGCTCATTTGCTACAACTTTGCAAAAATTTGTGAAAACGAACAATTTTGATCCCCTCGACGTACACCGACCATCCGACGAGAAAAATGTCTCAAAAATTTTTTTGCTCAAATCGACCCGGGAATCAATTTTTCGTATTCTACGGCTCATTTGCTACAACTTTGCAAAAATTTGTGAAAACGAACAATTTTGATCCCCTCGACGTACACCGACCATCCGACGAGAAAAATGTCTCAAAAATTTTTTTGCTCAAATCGACCCGGGAATCAATTTTTCGTATTCTACGGCTCATTTGCTACAACTTTGCAAAAATTTGTGAAAACGAACAATTTTGATCCCCTCGACGTACACCGACCATCAGACTCGAAAAAATTTTTTTGCTCAAATCGACCCGGGAATCAATTTTTCGTATTCTACGGCTCATTTGCTACAACTTTGCAAAAATTTGTGAAAACGAACAATTTTGATCCCCTCGACGTACACCGACCATCCGACGAGAAAAATGTCTCAAAAATTTTTTTGCTCAAATCGACCCGGGAATCAATTTTTCGTATTCTACGGCTCATTTGCTACAACTTTGCAAAAATTTGTGAAAACGAACAATTTTGATCCCCTCGACGTACACGACCATCCGACGAGAAAAATGTCTCAAAAATTTTTTTGCTCAAATCGACCCGGGAATCAAATTTTCGTATTCTACGGCTCATTTGCTACAACTTTGCAAAAATTTGTGAAAACGAACAATTTTGATCCCCTCGACGTACACCGACCATCAGACTCGAAAAAATTTTTTTGCTCAAATCGACCCGGGAATCAATTTTTCGTATTCTACGGCTCATTTGCTACAACTTTGCAAAAATTTGTGAAAACGAACAATTTTGATCCCCTCGACGTACACGACCATCCGACGAGAAAAATGTCTCAAAAATTTTTTTGCTCAAATCGACCCGGGAATCAATTTTTCGTATTCTACGGCTCATTTGCTACAACTTTGCAAAAATTTGTGAAAACGAACAATTTTGATCCCCTCGACGTACACCGACCATCCGACGAGAAAAATGTCTCAAAAATTTTTTTGCTCAAATCGACCCGGGAATCAATTTTTCGTATTCTACGGCTCATTTGCTACAACTTTGCAAAAATTTGTGAAAACGAACAATTTTGATCCCCTCGACGTACACCGACCATCAGACTCGAAAAAATTTTTTTGCTCAAATCGACCCGGGAATCAATTTTTCGTATTCTACGGCTCATTTGCTACAACTTTGCAAAAATTTGTGAAAACGAACAATTTTGATCCCCTCGACGTACACCGACCATCCGACGAGAAAAATGTCTCAAAAATTTTTTTGCTCAAATCGACCCGGGAATCAATTTTTCGTATTCTACGGCTCATTTGCTACAACTTTGCAAAAATTTGTGAAAACGAACAATTTTGATCCCCTCGACGTACACCGACCATCAGACTCGAAAAAATTTTTTTGCTCAAATCGACCCGGGAATCAATTTTTCGTATTCTACGGCTCATTTGCTACAACTTTGCAAAAATTTGTGAAAACGAACAATTTTGATCCCCTCGACGTACACCGACCATCAGACTCGAAAAAATTTTTTTGCTCAAATCGACCCGGGAATCAATTTTTCGTATTCTACGGCTCATTTGCTACAACTTTGCAAAAATTTGTGAAAACGAACAATTTTGATCCCCTCGACGTACACCGACCATCCGACGAGAAAAATGTCTCAAAAATTTTTTTGCTCAAATCGACCCGGGAATCAATTTTTCGTATTCTACGGCTCATTTGCTACAACTTTGCAAAAATTTGTGAAAACGAACAATTTTGATCCCCTCGACGTACACCGACCATCCGACGAGAAAAATGTCTCAAAAATTTTTTTGCTCAAATCGACCCGGGAATCAATTTTTCGTATTCTACGGCTCATTTGCTACAACTTTGCAAAAATTTGTGAAAACGAACAATTTTGATCCCCTCGACGTACACCGACCATCAGACTCGAAAAAATTTTTTTGCTCAAATCGACCCGGGAATCAATTTTTCGTATTCTACGGCACATTTGCTACAACTTTGCAAAAATTTGTGAAAACGAACAATTTTGATCCCCTCGACGTACACCGACCATCCGACGAGAAAAATGTCTCAAAAATTTTTTTGCTCAAATCGACCCGGGAATCAATTTTTCGTATTCTACGGCTCATTTGCTACAACTTTGCAAAAATTTGTGAAAACGAACAATTTTGATCCCCTCGACGTACACCGACCATCCGACGAGAAAAATGTCTCAAAAATTTTTTTGCTCAAATCGACCCGGGAATCAATTTTTCGTATTCTACGGCTCATTTGCTACAACTTTGCAAAAATTTGTGAAAACGAACAATTTTGATCCCCTCGACGTACACCGACCATCCGACGAGAAAAATGTCTCAAAAATTTTTTTGCTCAAATCGACCCGGGAATCAATTTTTCGTATTCTACGGCTCATTTGCTACAACTTTGCAAAAATTTGTGAAAACGAACAATTTTGATCCCCTCGACGTACACCGACCATCAGACTCGAAAAAATTTTTTTGCTCAAATCGACCCGGGAATCAATTTTTCGTATTCTACGGCTCATTTGCTACAACTTTGCAAAAATTTGTGAAAACGAACAATTTTGATCCCCTCGACGTACACCGACCATCAGACTCGAAAAATTTTTTTGCTCAAATCGACCCGGGAATCAATTTTTCGTATTCTACGGCTCATTTGCTACAACTTTGCAAAAATTTGTGAAAACGAACAATTTTGATCCCCTCGACGTACACCGACCATCAGACTCGAAAAAATTTTTTTGCTCAAATCGACCCGGGAATCAATTTTTCGTATTCTACGGCTCATTTGCTACAACTTTGCAAAAATTTGTGAAAACGAACAATTTTGATCCCCTCGACGTACACGACCATCCGACGAGAAAAATGTCTCAAAAATTTTTTTGCTCAAATCGACCCGGGAATCAATTTTTCGTATTCTACGGCTCATTTGCTACAACTTTGCAAAAATTTGTGAAAACGAACAATTTTGATCCCCTCGACGTACACCGACCATCAGACTCGAAAAAATTTTTTTGCTCAAATCGACCCGGGAATCAATTTTTCGTATTCTACGGCTCATTTGCTACAACTTTGCAAAAATTTGTGAAAACGAACAATTTTGATCCCCTCGACGTACACCGACCATCCGACGAGAAAAATGTCTCAAAAATTTTTTTGCTCAAATCGACCCGGGAATCAATTTTTCGTATTCTACGGCTCATTTGCTACAACTTTGCAAAAATTTGTGAAAACGAACAATTTTGATCCCCTCGACGTACACCGACCATCAGACTCGAAAAAATTTTTTTGCTCAAATCGACCCGGGAATCAATTTTTCGTATTCTACGGCTCATTTGCTACAACTTTGCAAAAATTTGTGAAAACGAACAATTTTGATCCCCTCGACGTACACCGACCATCAGACTCGAAAAAATTTTTTTGCTCAAATCGACCCGGGAATCAATTTTTCGTATTCTACGGCTCATTTGCTACAACTTTGCAAAAATTTGTGAAAACGAACAATTTTGATCCCCTCGACGTACACCGACCATCCGACGAGAAAAATGTCTCAAAAATTTTTTTGCTCAAATCGACCCGGGAATCAATTTTTCGTATTCTACGGCTCATTTGCTACAACTTTGCAAAAATTTGTGAAAACGAACAATTTTGATCCCCTCGACGTACACCGACCATCCGACGAGAAAAATGTCTCAAAAATTTTTTTGCTCAAATCGACCCGGGAATCAATTTTTCGTATTCTACGGCTCATTTGCTACAACTTTGCAAAAATTTGTGAAAACGAACAATTTTGATCCCCTCGACGTACACCGACCATCCGACGAGAAAAATGTCTCAAAAATTTTTTTGCTCAAATCGACCCGGGAATCAATTTTTCGTATTCTACGGCTCATTTGCTACAACTTTGCAAAAATTTGTGAAAACGAACAATTTTGATCCCCTCGACGTACACCGACCATCCGACGAGAAAAATGTCTCAAAAATTTTTTTGCTCAAATCGACCCGGGAATCAATTTTTCGTATTCTACGGCTCATTTGCTACAACTTTGCAAAAATTTGTGAAAACGAACAATTTTGATCCCCTCGACGTACACCGACCATCAGACTCGAAAAAATTTTTTTGCTCAAATCGACCCGGGAATCAATTTTTCGTATTCTACGGCTCATTTGCTACAACTTTGCAAAAATTTGTGAAAACGAACAATTTTGATCCCCTCGACGTACACGACCATCCGACGAGAAAAATGTCTCAAAAATTTTTTTGCTCAAATCGACCCGGGAATCAATTTTTCGTATTCTACGGCTCATTTGCTACAACTTTGCAAAAATTTGTGAAAACGAACAATTTTGATCCCCTCGACGTACACGACCATCCGACGAGAAAAATGTCTCAAAAATTTTTTTGCTCAAATCGACCCGGGAATCAATTTTTCGTATTCTACGGCTCATTTGCTACAACTTTGCAAAAATTTGTGAAAACGAACAATTTTGATCCCCTCGACGTACACCGACCATCAGACTCGAAAAAATTTTTTTGCTCAAATCGACCCGGGAATCAATTTTTCGTATTCTACGGCTCATTTGCTACAACTTTGCAAAAATTTGTGAAAACGAACAATTTTGATCCCCTCGACGTACACCGACCATCCGACGAGAAAAATGTCTCAAAAATTTTTTTGCTCAAATCGACCCGGGAATCAATTTTTCGTATTCTACGGCTCATTTGCTACAACTTTGCAAAAATTTGTGAAAACGAACAATTTTGATCCCCTCGACGTACACCGACCATCAGACTCGAGAAAATTTTTTTGCTCAAATCGACCCGGGAATCAATTTTTCGTATTCTACGGCTCATTTGCTACAACTTTGCAAAAATTTGTGAAAACGAACAATTTTGATCCCCTCGACGTACACCGACCATCCGACGAGAAAAATGTCTCAAAAATTTTTTTGCTCAAATCGACCCGGGAATCAATTTTTCGTATTCTACGGCTCATTTGCTACAACTTTGCAAAAATTTGTGAAAACGAACAATTTTGATCCCCTCGACGTACACCGACCATCAGACTCGAAAAATTTTTTTTGCTCAAATCGACCTGGGAATCAATTTTTCGTATTCTACGGCTCATTTGCTACAACTTTGCAAAAATTTGTGAAAACGAACAATTTTGATCCCCTCGACGTACACCGACCATCCGACGAGATAAATGTCTCAAAAATTTTTTTGCTCAAATCGACCCGGGAATCAATTTTTCGTATTCTACGGCTCATTTGCTACAACTTTGCAAAAATTTGTGAAAACGAACAATTTTGATCCCCTCGACGTACACCGACCATCAGACTCGAAAAAATTTTTTTGCTCAAATCGACCCGGGAATCAATTTTTCGTATTCTACGGCTCATTTGCTACAACTTTGCAAAAATTTGTGAAAACGAACAATTTTGATCCCCTCGACGTACACCGACCATCAGACTCGAAAAAATTTTTTTGCTCAAATCGACCCGGGAATCAATTTTTCGTATTCTACGGCTCATTTGCTACAACTTTGCAAAAATTTGTGAAAACGAACAATTTTGATCCCCTCGACGTACACGACCATCCGACGAGAAAAATGTCTCAAAAATTTTTTTGCTCAAATCGACCCGGGAATCAATTTTTCGTATTCTACGGCTCATTTGCTACAACTTTGCAAAAATTTGTGAAAACGAACAATTTTGATCCCCTCGACGTACACCGACCATCAGACTCGAAAAAATTTTTTTGCTCAAATCGACCCGGGAATCAATTTTTCGTATTCTACGGCTCATTTGCTACAACTTTGCAAAAATTTGTGAAAACGAACAATTTTGATCCCCTCGACGTACACCGACCATCCGACGAGAAAAATGTCTCAAAAATTTTTTTGCTCAAATCGACCCGGGAATCAATTTTTCGTATTCTACGGCTCATTTGCTACAACTTTGCAAAAATTTGTGAAAACGAACAATTTTGATCCCCTCGACGTACACCGACCATCAGACTCGAAAAAATTTTTTTGCTCAAATCGACCCGGGAATCAATTTTTCGTATTCTACGGCTCATTTGCTACAACTTTGCAAAAATTTGTGAAAACGAACAATTTTGATCCCCTCGACGTACACCGACCATCAGACTCGAAAAAATTTTTTTGCTCAAATCGACCCGGGAATCAATTTTTCGTATTCTACGGCTCATTTGCTACAACTTTGCAAAAATTTGTGAAAACGAACAATTTTGATCCCCTCGACGTACACCGACCATCAGACTCGAAAAAATTTTTTTGCTCAAATCGACCCGGGAATCAATTTTTCGTATTCTACGGCTCATTTGCTACAACTTTGCAAAAATTTGTGAAAACGAACAATTTTGATCCCCTCGACGTACACCGACCATCAGACTCGAAAAAATTTTTTTGCTCAAATCGACCCGGGAATCAATTTTTCGTATTCTACGGCTCATTTGCTACAACTTTGCAAAAATTTGTGAAAACGAACAATTTTGATCCCCTCGACGTACACCGACCATCCGACGAGAAAAATGTCTCAAAAATTTTTTTGCTCAAATCGACCCGGGAATCAATTTTTCGTATTCTACGGCTCATTTGCTACAACTTTGCAAAAATTTGTGAAAACGAACAATTTTGATTCCCTCGACGTACACCGACCATCAGACTCGAAAAAATTTTTTTGCTCAAATCGACCCGGGAATCAATTTTTCGTATTCTACGGCTCATTTGCTACAACTTTGCAAAAATTTGTGAAAACGAACAATTTTGATCCCCTCGACGTACACCGACCATCAGACTCGAAAAAATTTTTTTGCTCAAATCGACCCGGGAATCAATTTTTCGTATTCTACGGCTCATTTGCTACAACTTTGCAAAAATTTGTGAAAACGAACAATTTTGATCCCCTCGACGTACACCGACCATCAGACTCGAAAAAATTTTTTTGCTCAAATCGACCCGGGAATCAATTTTTCGTATTCTACGGCTCATTTGCTACAACTTTGCAAAAATTTGTGAAAACGAACAATTTTGATCCCCTCGACGTACACCGACCATCAGACTCGAAAAAATTTTTTTGCTCAAATCGACCCGG
Source organism: Anopheles moucheti (assembly GCF_943734755.1). Lineage (NCBI taxonomy): Eukaryota > Metazoa > Arthropoda > Insecta > Diptera > Culicidae > Anopheles > Anopheles moucheti. The sequence goes on from NW_026453537.1 coordinate 1,090,747, forward strand.
GAATCAATTTTTCGTATTCTACGGCTCATTTGCTACAACTTTGCAAAAATTTGTGAAAACGAACAATTTTGATCCCCTCGACGTACACCGACCATCAGACTCGAAAAAATTTTTTTGCTCAAATCGACCCGGGAATCAATTTTTCGTATTCTACGGCTCATTTGCTACAACTTTGCAAAAATTTGTGAAAACGAACAATTTTGATCCCCTCGACGTACACCGACCATCAGACTCGAAAAAATTTTTTTGCTCAAATCGACCCGGGAATCAATTTTTCGTATTATTCGGCTCATTTGCTACAACTTTGCAAAAATTTGTGAAAACGAACAATTTTGATCCCCTCGACGTACACCGACCATCAGACTCGAAAAAATTTTTTTGCTCAAATCGACCCGGGAATCAATTTTTCGTATTCTACGGCTCATTTGCTACAACTTTGCAAAAATTTGTGAAAACGAACAATTTTGATCCCCTCGACGTACACCGACCATCAGACTCGAAAAAATTTTTTTGCTCAAATCGACCCGGGAATCAATTTTTCGTATTCTACGGCTCATTTGCTACAACTTTGCAAAAATTTGTGAAAACGAACAATTTTGATCCCCTCGACGTACACGACCATCCGACGAGAAAAATGTCTCAAAAATTTTTTTGCTCAAATCGACCCGGGAATCAATTTTTCGTATTCTACGGCTCATTTGCTACAACTTTGCAAAAATTTGTGAAAACGAACAATTTTGATCCCCTCGACGTACACCGACCATCAGACTCGAAAAAATTTTTTTGCTCAAATCGACCCGGGAATCAATTTTTCGTATTCTACGGCTCATTTGCTACAACTTTGCAAAAATTTGTGAAAACGAACAATTTTGATCCCCTCGACGTACACCGACCATCCGACGAGAAAAATGTCTCAAAAATTTTTTTGCTCAAATCGACCCGGGAATCAATTTTTCGTATTCTACGGCTCATTTGCTACAACTTTGCAAAAATTTGTGAAAACGAACAATTTTGATCCCCTCGACGTACACCGACCATCCGACGAGAAAAATGTCTCAAAAATTTTTTTGCTCAAATCGACCCGGGAATCAATTTTTCGTATTCTACGGCTCATTTGCTACAACTTTGCAAAAATTTGTGAAAACGAACAATTTTGATCCCCTCGACGTACACCGACCATCAGACTCGAAAAAATTTTTTTGCTCAAATCGACCCGGGAATCAATTTTTCGTATTCTACGGCACATTTGCTACAACTTTGCAAAAATTTGTGAAAACGAACAATTTTGATCCCCTCGACGTACACCGACCATCCGACGAGAAAAATGTCTCAAAAATTTTTTTGCTCAAATCGACCCGGGAATCAATTTTTCGTATTCTACGGCTCATTTGCTACAACTTTGCAAAAATTTGTGAAAACGAACAATTTTGATCCCCTCGACGTACACCGACCATCCGACGAGAAAAATGTCTCAAAAATTTTTTTGCTCAAATCGACCCGGGAATCAATTTTTCGTATTCTACGGCTCATTTGCTACAACTTTGCAAAAATTTGTGAAAACGAACAATTTTGATCCCCTCGACGTACACCGACCATCCGACGAGAAAAATGTCTCAAAAATTTTTTTGCTCAAATCGACCCGGGAATCAATTTTTCGTATTCTACGGCTCATTTGCTACAACTTTGCAAAAATTTGTGAAAACGAACAATTTTGATCCCCTCGACGTACACCGACCATCAGACTCGAAAAAATTTTTTTGCTCAAATCGACCCGGGAATCAATTTTTCGTATTCTACGGCTCATTTGCTACAACTTTGCAAAAATTTGTGAAAACGAACAATTTTGATCCCCTCGACGTACACCGACCATCAGACTCGAAAAAATTTTTTTGCTCAAATCGACCCGGGAATCAATTTTTCGTATTCTACGGCTCATTTGCTACAACTTTGCAAAAATTTGTGAAAACGAACAATTTTGATCCCCTCGACGTACACCGACCATCAGACTCGAAAAAATTTTTTTGCTCAAATCGACCCGGGAATCAATTTTTCGTATTCTACGGCTCATTTGCTACAACTTTGCAAAAATTTGTGAAAACGAACAATTTTGATCCCCTCGACGTACACCGACCATCCGACGAGAAAAATGTCTCAAAAATTTTTTTGCTCAAATCGACCCGGGAATCAATTTTTCGTATTCTACGGCTCATTTGCTACAACTTTGCAAAAATTTGTGAAAACGAACAATTTTGATCCCCTCGACGTACACCGACCATCCGACGAGAAAAATGTCTCAAAAATTTTTTTGCTCAAATCGACCCGGGAATCAATTTTTCGTATTCTACGGCTCATTTGCTACAACTTTGCAAAAATTTGTGAAAACGAACAATTTTGATCCCCTCGACGTACACCGACCATCAGACTCGAAAAAATTTTTTTGCTCAAATCGACCCGGGAATCAATTTTTCGTATTCTACGGCTCATTTGCTACAACTTTGCAAAAATTTGTGAAAACGAACAATTTTGATCCCCTCGACGTACACGACCATCCGACGAGAAAAATGTCTCAAAAATTTTTTTGCTCAAATCGACCCGGGAATCAATTTTTCGTATTCTACGGCTCATTTGCTACAACTTTGCAAAAATTTGTGAAAACGAACAATTTTGATCCCCTCGACGTACACCGACCATCCGACGAGAAAAATGTCTCAAAAATTTTTTTGCTCAAATCGACCCGGGAATCAATTTTTCGTATTCTACGGCTCATTTGCTACAACTTTGCAAAAATTTGTGAAAACGAACAATTTTGATCCCCTCGACGTACACCGACCATCCGACGAGAAAAATGTCTCAAAAATTTTTTTGCTCAAATCGACCCGGGAATCAATTTTTCGTATTCTACGGCTCATTTGCTACAACTTTGCAAAAATTTGTGAAAACGAACAATTTTGATCCCCTCGACGTACACCGACCATCAGACTCGAAAAATTTTTTTTGCTCAAATCGACCCGGGAATCAATTTTTCGTATTCTACGGCTCATTTGCTACAACTTTGCAAAAATTTGTGAAAACGAACAATTTTGATCCCCTCGACGTACACCGACCATCCGACGAGAAAAATGTCTCAAAAATTTTTTTGCTCAAATCGACCCGGGAATCAATTTTTCGTATTCTACGGCTCATTTGCTACAACTTTGCAAAAATTTGTGAAAACGAACAATTTTGATCCCCTCGACGTACACCGACCATCCGACGAGAAAAATGTCTCAAAAATTTTTTTGCTCAAATCGACCCGGGAATCAATTTTTCGTATTCTACGGCTCATTTGCTACAACTTTGCAAAAATTTGTGAAAACGAACAATTTTGATCCCCTCGACGTACACCGACCATCCGACGAGAAAAATGTCTCAAAAATTTTTTTGCTCAAATCGACCCGGGAATCAATTTTTCGTATTCTACGGCTCATTTGCTACAACTTTGCAAAAATTTGTGAAAACGAACAATTTTGATCCCCTCGACGTACACCGACCATCAGACTCGAAAAAATTTTTTTGCTCAAATCGACCCGGGAATCAATTTTTCGTATTCTACGGCTCATTTGCTACAACTTTGCAAAAATTTGTGAAAACGAACAATTTTGATCCCCTCGACGTACACCGACCATCCGACGAGAAAAATGTCTCAAAAATTTTTTTGCTCAAATCGACCCGGGAATCAATTTTTCGTATTCTACGGCTCATTTGCTACAACTTTGCAAAAATTTGTGAAAACGAACAATTTTGATCCCCTCGACGTACACCGACCATCCGACGAGAAAAATGTCTCAAAAATTTTTTTGCTCAAATCGACCCGGGAATCAATTTTTCGTATTCTACGGCTCATTTGCTACAACTTTGCAAAAATTTGTGAAAACGAACAATTTTGATCCCCTCGACGTACACCGACCATCAGACTCGAAAAAATTTTTTTGCTCAAATCGACCCGGGAATCAATTTTTCGTATTCTACGGCTCATTTGCTACAACTTTGCAAAAATTTGTGAAAACGAACAATTTTGATCCCCTCGACGTACACCGACCATCCGACGAGAAAAATGTCTCAAAAATTTTTTTGCTCAAATCGACCCGGGAATCAATTTTTCGTATTCTACGGCTCATTTGCTACAACTTTGCAAAAATTTGTGAAAACGAACAATTTTGATCCCCTCGACGTACACCGACCATCAGACTCGAAAAAATTTTTTTGCTCAAATCGACCCGGGAATCAATTTTTCGTATTCTACGGCTCATTTGCTACAACTTTGCAAAAATTTGTGAAAACGAACAATTTTGATCCCCTCGACGTACACCGACCATCAGACTCGAAAAAATTTTTTTGCTCAAATCGACCCGGGAATCAATTTTTCGTATTCTACGGCTCATTTGCTACAACTTTGCAAAAATTTGTGAAAACGAACAATTTTGATCCCCTCGACGTACACCGACCATCCGACGAGAAAAATGTCTCAAAAATTTTTTTGCTCAAATCGACCCGGGAATCAATTTTTCGTATTCTACGGCTCATTTGCTACAACTTTGCAAAAATTTGTGAAAACGAACAATTTTGATCCCCTCGACGTACACCGACCATCCGACGAGAAAAATGTCTCAAAAATTTTTTTGCTCAAATCGACCCGGGAATCAATTTTTCGTATTCTACGGCTCATTTGCTACAACTTTGCAAAAATTTGTGAAAACGAACAATTTTGATCCCCTCGACGTACACGACCATCCGACGAGAAAAATGTCTCAAAAATTTTTTTGCTCAAATCGACCCGGGAATCAAATTTTCGTATTCTACGGCTCATTTGCTACAACTTTGCAAAAATTTGTGAAAACGAACAATTTTGATCCCCTCGACGTACACCGACCATCAGACTCGAAAAAATTTTTTTGCTCAAATCGACCCGGGAATCAATTTTTCGTATTCTACGGCTCATTTGCTACAACTTTGCAAAAATTTGTGAAAACGAACAATTTTGATCCCCTCGACGTACACGACCATCCGACGAGAAAAATGTCTCAAAAATTTTTTTGCTCAAATCGACCCGGGAATCAATTTTTCGTATTCTACGGCTCATTTGCTACAACTTTGCAAAAATTTGTGAAAACGAACAATTTTGATCCCCTCGACGTACACCGACCATCCGACGAGAAAAATGTCTCAAAAATTTTTTTGCTCAAATCGACCCGGGAATCAATTTTTCGTATTCTACGGCTCATTTGCTACAACTTTGCAAAAATTTGTGAAAACGAACAATTTTGATCCCCTCGACGTACACCGACCATCAGACTCGAAAAAATTTTTTTGCTCAAATCGACCCGGGAATCAATTTTTCGTATTCTACGGCTCATTTGCTACAACTTTGCAAAAATTTGTGAAAACGAACAATTTTGATCCCCTCGACGTACACCGACCATCAGACTCGAAAAAATTTTTTTGCTCAAATCGACCCGGGAATCAATTTTTCGTATTCTACGGCTCATTTGCTACAACTTTGCAAAAATTTGTGAAAACGAACAATTTTGATCCCCTCGACGTACACCGACCATCCGACGAGAAAAATGTCTCAAAAATTTTTTTGCTCAAATCGACCCGGGAATCAATTTTTCGTATTCTACGGCTCATTTGCTACAACTTTGCAAAAATTTGTGAAAACGAACAATTTTGATCCCCTCGACGTACACCGACCATCCGACGAGAAAAATGTCTCAAAAATTTTTTTGCTCAAATCGACCCGGGAATCAATTTTTCGTATTCTACGGCTCATTTGCTACAACTTTGCAAAAATTTGTGAAAACGAACAATTTTGATCCCCTCGACGTACACCGACCATCAGACTCGAAAAAATTTTTTTGCTCAAATCGACCCGGGAATCAATTTTTCGTATTCTACGGCTCATTTGCTACAACTTTGCAAAAATTTGTGAAAACGAACAATTTTGATCCCCTCGACGTACACCGACCATCCGACGAGAAAAATGTCTCAAAAATTTTTTTGCTCAAATCGACCCGGGAATCAATTTTTCGTATTCTACGGCTCATTTGCTACAACTTTGCAAAAATTTGTGAAAACGAACAATTTTGACCCCCTCGACGTACACCGACCATCCGACGAGAAAAATGTTTCAAAAATTTTTTTGCTCAAATCGACCCGGGAATCAATTTTTCGTATTCTACGGCTCATTTGCTACAACTTTGCAAAAATTTGTGAAAACGAACAATTTTGATCCCCTCGACGTACACGACCATCCGACGAGAAAAATGTCTCAAAAATTTTTTTGCTCAAATCGACCCGGGAATCAATTTTTCGTATTCTACGGCTCATTTGCTACAACTTTGCAAAAATTTGTGAAAACGAACAATTTTGATCCCCTCGACGTACACCGACCATCAGACTCGAAAAAATTTTTTTGCTCAAATCGACCCGGGAATCAATTTTTCGTATTCTACGGCACATTTGCTACAACTTTGCAAAAATTTGTGAAAACGAACAATTTTGATCCCCTCGACGTACACCGACCATCCGACGAGAAAAATGTCTCAAAAATTTTTTTGCTCAAATCGACCCGGGAATCAATTTTTCGTATTCTACGGCTCATTTGCTACAACTTTGCAAAAATTTGTGAAAACGAACAATTTTGATCCCCTCGACGTACACCGACCATCAGACTCGAAAAAATTTTTTTGCTCAAATCGACCCGGGAATCAATTTTTCGTATTCTACGGCACATTTGCTACAACTTTGCAAAAATTTGTGAAAACGAACAATTTTGATCCCCTCGACGTACACCGACCATCCGACGAGAAAAATGTCTCAAAAATTTTTTTGCTCAAATCGACCCGGGAATCAATTTTTCGTATTCTACGGCTCATTTGCTACAACTTTGCAAAAATTTGTGAAAACGAACAATTTTGATCCCCTCGACGTACACCGACCATCCGACGAGAAAAATGTCTCAAAAATTTTTTTGCTCAAATCGACCCGGGAATCAATTTTTCGTATTCTACGGCTCATTTGCTACAACTTTGCAAAAATTTGTGAAAACGAACAATTTTGATCCCCTCGACGTACACCGACCATCCGACGAGAAAAATGTCTCAAAAATTTTTTTGCTCAAATCGACCCGGGAATCAATTTTTCGTATTCTACGGCTCATTTGCTACAACTTTGCAAAAATTTGTGAAAACGAACAATTTTGATCCCCTCGACGTACACCGACCATCCGACGAGAAAAATGTCTCAAAAATTTTTTTTTCGCGGTGACTCAAAACATCAATTTTAGACTCCCCTGAGTATGAAAAGTGAAACGAAAATCATTTTTGAGAAGAAAAAATTTTTGTATGGGAGGGCCCCTGCTAGAACATTTTTCCCAAGTGCGTCGATTTTTGGGTCGTCGACACAAGCTCGGGTCAAAAAATTTTTTTGCTCAAATCGACCCGGGAATCAATTTTTCGTATTCTACGGCTCATTTGCTACAACTTTGCAAAAATTTGTGAAAACGAACAATTTTGATCCCCTCGACGTACACCGACCATCAGACTCGAAAAAATTTTTTTGCTCAAATCGACCCGGGAATCAATTTTTCGTATTCTACGGCTCATTTGCTACAACTTTGCAAAAATTTGTGAAAACGAACAATTTTGACCCCCTCGACGTACACCGACCATCCGACGAGAAAAATGTTTCAAAAATTTTTTTGCTCAAATCGACCCGGGAATCAATTTTTCGTATTCTACGGCTCATTTGCTACAACTTTGCAAAAATTTGTGAAAACGAACAATTTTGATCCCCTCGACGTACACGACCATCCGACGAGAAAAATGTCTCAAAAATTTTTTTGCTCAAATCGACCCGGGAATCAATTTTTCGTATTCTACGGCTCATTTGCTACAACTTTGCAAAAATTTGTGAAAACGAACAATTTTGATCCCCTCGACGTACACCGACCATCAGACTCGAAAAAATTTTTTTGCTCAAATCGACCCGGGAATCAATTTTTCGTATTCTACGGCTCATTTGCTACAACTTTGCAAAAATTTGTGAAAACGAACAATTTTGATCCCCTCGACGTACACCGACCATCCGACGAGAAAAATGTCTCAAAAATTTTTTTGCTCAAATCGACCCGGGAATCAATTTTTCGTATTCTACGGCTCATTTGCTACAACTTTGCAAAAATTTGTGAAAACGAACAATTTTGATCCCCTCGACGTACACCGACCATCCGACGAGAAAAATGTCTCAAAAATTTTTTTGCTCAAATCGACCCGGGAATCAATTTTTCGTATTCTACGGCTCATTTGCTACAACTTTGCAAAAATTTGTGAAAACGAACAATTTTGATCCCCTCGACGTACACCGACCATCAGACTCGAAAAAATTTTTTTGCTCAAATCGACCCGGGAATCAATTTTTCGTATTCTACGGCTCATTTGCTACAACTTTGCAAAAATTTGTGAAAACGAACAATTTTGATCCCCTCGACGTACACCGACCATCCGACGAGAAAAATGTCTCAAAAATTTTTTTGCTCAAATCGACCCGGGAATCAATTTTTCGTATTCTACGGCTCATTTGCTACAACTTTGCAAAAATTTGTGAAAACGAACAATTTTGATCCCCTCGACGTACACCGACCATCCGACGAGAAAAATGTCTCAAAAATTTTTTTGCTCAAATCGACCCGGGAATCAATTTTTCGTATTCTACGGCTCATTTGCTACAACTTTGCAAAAATTTGTGAAAACGAACAATTTTGATCCCCTCGACGTACACCGACCATCAGACTCGAAAAAATTTTTTTGCTCAAATCGACCCGGGAATCAATTTTTCGTATTCTACGGCTCATTTGCTACAACTTTGCAAAAATTTGTGAAAACGAACAATTTTGATCCCCTCGACGTACACCGACCATCAGACTCGAAAAAATTTTTTTGCTCAAATCGACCCGGGAATCAATTTTTCGTATTCTACGGCTCATTTGCTACAACTTTGCAAAAATTTGTGAAAACGAACAATTTTGATCCCCTCGACGTACACCGACCATCCGACGAGAAAAATGTCTCAAAAATTTTTTTGCTCAAATCGACCCGGGAATCAATTTTTCGTATTCTACGGCTCATTTGCTACAACTTTGCAAAAATTTGTGAAAACGAACAATTTTGATCCCCTCGACGTACACCGACCATCAGACTCGAAAAAATTTTTTTGCTCAAATCGACCCGGGAATCAATTTTTCGTATTCTACGGCTCATTTGCTACAACTTTGCAAAAATTTGTGAAAACGAACAATTTTGATCCCCTCGACGTACACCGACCATCAGACTCGAAAAAATTTTTTTGCTCAAATCGACCCGGGAATCAATTTTTCGTATTCTACGGCTCATTTGCTACAACTTTGCAAAAATTTGTGAAAACGAACAATTTTGATCCCCTCGACGTACACCGACCATCAGACTCGAAAAAATTTTTTTGCTCAAATCGACCCGGGAATCAATTTTTCGTATTCTACGGCTCATTTGCTACAACTTTGCAAAAATTTGTGAAAACGAACAATTTTGATCCCCTCGACGTACACCGACCATCCGACGAGAAAAATGTCTCAAAAATTTTTTTGCTCAAATCGACCCGGGAATCAATTTTTCGTATTCTACGGCTCATTTGCTACAACTTTGCAAAAATTTGTGAAAACGAACAATTTTGATCCCCTCGACGTACACCGACCATCCGACGAGAAAAATGTCTCAAAAATTTTTTTGCTCAAATCGACCCGGGAATCAATTTTTCGTATTCTACGGCTCATTTGCTACAACTTTGCAAAAATTTGTGAAAACGAACAATTTTGATCCCCTCGACGTACACCGACCATCAGACTCGAAAAAATTTTTTTGCTCAAATCGACCCGGGAATCAATTTTTCGTATTCTACGGCACATTTGCTACAACTTTGCAAAAATTTGTGAAAACGAACAATTTTGATCCCCTCGACGTACACCGACCATCCGACGAGAAAAATGTCTCAAAAATTTTTTTGCTCAAATCGACCCGGGAATCAATTTTTCGTATTCTACGGCTCATTTGCTACAACTTTGCAAAAATTTGTGAAAACGAACAATTTTGATCCCCTCGACGTACACCGACCATCCGACGAGAAAAATGTCTCAAAAATTTTTTTGCTCAAATCGACCCGGGAATCAATTTTTCGTATTCTACGGCTCATTTGCTACAACTTTGCAAAAATTTGTGAAAACGAACAATTTTGATCCCCTCGACGTACACCGACCATCCGACGAGAAAAATGTCTCAAAAATTTTTTTGCTCAAATCGACCCGGGAATCAATTTTTCGTATTCTACGGCTCATTTGCTACAACTTTGCAAAAATTTGTGAAAACGAACAATTTTGATCCCCTCGACGTACACCGACCATCAGACTCGAAAAAATTTTTTTGCTCAAATCGACCCGGGAATCAATTTTTCGTATTCTACGGCTCATTTGCTACAACTTTGCAAAAATTTGTGAAAACGAACAATTTTGATCCCCTCGACGTACACCGACCATCAGACTCGAAAAAATTTTTTTGCTCAAATCGACCCGGGAATCAATTTTTCGTATTCTACGGCTCATTTGCTACAACTTTGCAAAAATTTGTGAAAACGAACAATTTTGATCCCCTCGACGTACACCGACCATCAGACTCGAAAAATTTTTTTGCTCAAATCGACCCGGGAATCAATTTTTCGTATTCTACGGCTCATTTGCTACAACTTTGCAAAAATTTGTGAAAACGAACAATTTTGATCCCCTCGACGTACACCGACCATCCGACGAGAAAAATGTCTCAAAAATTTTTTTGCCCAAATCGACCCGGGAATCAATTTTTCGTATTCTACGGCTCATTTGCTACAACTTTGCAAAAATTTGTGAAAACGAACAATTTTGATCCCCTCGACGTACACCGACCATCAGACTCGAAAAATTTTTTTGCTCAAATCGACCCGGGAATCAATTTTTCGTATTCTACGGCTCATTTGCTACAACTTTGCAAAAATTTGTGAAAACGAACAATTTTGATCCCCTCGACGTACACCGACCATCCGACGAGAAAAATGTCTCAAAAATTTTTTTGCTCAAATCGACCCGGGAATCAATTTTTCGTATTCTACGGCTCATTTGCTACAACTTTGCAAAAATTTGTGAAAACGAACAATTTTGATCCCCTCGACGTACACCGACCATCCGACGACAAAAATGTCTCAAAAATTTTTTTGCTCAAATCGACCCGGGAATCAATTTTTCGTATTCTACGGCTCATTTGCTACAACTTTGCAAAAATTTGTGAAAACGAACAATTTTGATCCCCTCGACGTACACCGACCATCAGACTCGAAAAAATTTTTTTGCTCAAATCGACCCGGGAATCAATTTTTCGTATTCTACGGCTCATTTGCTACAACTTTGCAAAAATTTGTGAAAACGAACAATTTTGATCCCCTCGACGTACACCGACCATCAGACTCGAAAAATTTTTTTGCTCAAATCGACCCGGGAATCAATTTTTCGTATTCTACGGCTCATTTGCTACAACTTTGCAAAAATTTGTGAAAACGAACAATTTTGATCCCCTCGACGTACACCGACCATCAGACTCGAAAAAATTTTTTTGCTCAAATCGACCCGGGAATCAATTTTTCGTATTCTACGGCTCATTTGCTACAACTTTGCAAAAATTTGTGAAAACGAACAATTTTGATCCCCTCGACGTACACGACCATCCGACGAGAAAAATGTCTCAAAAATTTTTTTGCTCAAATCGACCCGGGAATCAATTTTTCGTATTCTACGGCTCATTTGCTACAACTTTGCAAAAATTTGTGAAAACGAACAATTTTGATCCCCTCGACGTACACCGACCATCAGACTCGAAAAAATTTTTTTGCTCAAATCGACCCGGGAATCAATTTTTCGTATTCTACGGCTCATTTGCTACAACTTTGCAAAAATTTGTGAAAACGAACAATTTTGATCCCCTCGACGTACACCGACCATCCGACGAGAAAAATGTCTCAAAAATTTTTTTGCTCAAATCGACCCGGGAATCAATTTTTCGTATTCTACGGCTCATTTGCTACAACTTTGCAAAAATTTGTGAAAACGAACAATTTTGATCCCCTCGACGTACACCGACCATCAGACTCGAAAAAATTTTTTTGCTCAAATCGACCCGGGAATCAATTTTTCGTATTCTACGGCTCATTTGCTACAACTTTGCAAAAATTTGTGAAAACGAACAATTTTGATCCCCTCGACGTACACCGACCATCAGACTCGAAAAAATTTTTTTGCTCAAATCGACCCGGGAATCAATTTTTCGTATTCTACGGCTCATTTGCTACAACTTTGCAAAAATTTGTGAAAACGAACAATTTTGATCCCCTCGACGTACACCGACCATCCGACGAGAAAAATGTCTCAAAAATTTTTTTGCTCAAATCGACCCGGGAATCAATTTTTCGTATTCTACGGCTCATTTGCTACAACTTTGCAAAAATTTGTGAAAACGAACAATTTTGATCCCCTCGACGTACACCGACCATCCGACGAGAAAAATGTCTCAAAAATTTTTTTGCTCAAATCGACCCGGGAATCAATTTTTCGTATTCTACGGCTCATTTGCTACAACTTTGCAAAAATTTGTGAAAACGAACAATTTTGATCCCCTCGACGTACACCGACCATCCGACGAGAAAAATGTCTCAAAAATTTTTTTGCTCAAATCGACCCGGGAATCAATTTTTCGTATTCTACGGCTCATTTGCTACAACTTTGCAAAAATTTGTGAAAACGAACAATTTTGATCCCCTCGACGTACACCGACCATCCGACGAGAAAAATGTCTCAAAAATTTTTTTGCTCAAATCGACCCGGGAATCAATTTTTCGTATTCTACGGCTCATTTGCTACAACTTTGCAAAAATTTGTGAAAACGAACAATTTTGATCCCCTCGACGTACACCGACCATCAGACTCGAAAAAATTTTTTTGCTCAAATCGACCCGGGAATCAATTTTTCGTATTCTACGGCTCATTTGCTACAACTTTGCAAAAATTTGTGAAAACGAACAATTTTGATCCCCTCGACGTACACGACCATCCGACGAGAAAAATGTCTCAAAAATTTTTTTGCTCAAATCGACCCGGGAATCAATTTTTCGTATTCTACGGCTCATTTGCTACAACTTTGCAAAAATTTGTGAAAACGAACAATTTTGATCCCCTCGACGTACACGACCATCCGACGAGAAAAATGTCTCAAAAATTTTTTTGCTCAAATCGACCCGGGAATCAATTTTTCGTATTCTACGGCTCATTTGCTACAACTTTGCAAAAATTTGTGAAAACGAACAATTTTGATCCCCTCGACGTACACCGACCATCAGACTCGAAAAAATTTTTTTGCTCAAATCGACCCGGGAATCAATTTTTCGTATTCTACGGCTCATTTGCTACAACTTTGCAAAAATTTGTGAAAACGAACAATTTTGATCCCCTCGACGTACACCGACCATCCGACGAGAAAAATGTCTCAAAAATTTTTTTGCTCAAATCGACCCGGGAATCAATTTTTCGTATTCTACGGCTCATTTGCTACAACTTTGCAAAAATTTGTGAAAACGAACAATTTTGATCCCCTCGACGTACACCGACCATCAGACTCGAGAAAATTTTTTTGCTCAAATCGACCCGGGAATCAATTTTTCGTATTCTACGGCTCATTTGCTACAACTTTGCAAAAATTTGTGAAAACGAACAATTTTGATCCCCTCGACGTACACCGACCATCCGACGAGAAAAATGTCTCAAAAATTTTTTTGCTCAAATCGACCCGGGAATCAATTTTTCGTATTCTACGGCTCATTTGCTACAACTTTGCAAAAATTTGTGAAAACGAACAATTTTGATCCCCTCGACGTACACCGACCATCAGACTCGAAAAATTTTTTTTGCTCAAATCGACCTGGGAATCAATTTTTCGTATTCTACGGCTCATTTGCTACAACTTTGCAAAAATTTGTGAAAACGAACAATTTTGATCCCCTCGACGTACACCGACCATCCGACGAGATAAATGTCTCAAAAATTTTTTTGCTCAAATCGACCCGGGAATCAATTTTTCGTATTCTACGGCTCATTTGCTACAACTTTGCAAAAATTTGTGAAAACGAACAATTTTGATCCCCTCGACGTACACCGACCATCAGACTCGAAAAAATTTTTTTGCTCAAATCGACCCGGGAATCAATTTTTCGTATTCTACGGCTCATTTGCTACAACTTTGCAAAAATTTGTGAAAACGAACAATTTTGATCCCCTCGACGTACACCGACCATCAGACTCGAAAAAATTTTTTTGCTCAAATCGACCCGGGAATCAATTTTTCGTATTCTACGGCTCATTTGCTACAACTTTGCAAAAATTTGTGAAAACGAACAATTTTGATCCCCTCGACGTACACGACCATCCGACGAGAAAAATGTCTCAAAAATTTTTTTGCTCAAATCGACCCGGGAATCAATTTTTCGTATTCTACGGCTCATTTGCTACAACTTTGCAAAAATTTGTGAAAACGAACAATTTTGATCCCCTCGACGTACACCGACCATCAGACTCGAAAAAATTTTTTTGCTCAAATCGACCCGGGAATCAATTTTTCGTATTCTACGGCTCATTTGCTACAACTTTGCAAAAATTTGTGAAAACGAACAATTTTGATCCCCTCGACGTACACCGACCATCCGACGAGAAAAATGTCTCAAAAATTTTTTTGCTCAAATCGACCCGGGAATCAATTTTTCGTATTCTACGGCTCATTTGCTACAACTTTGCAAAAATTTGTGAAAACGAACAATTTTGATCCCCTCGACGTACACCGACCATCAGACTCGAAAAAATTTTTTTGCTCAAATCGACCCGGGAATCAATTTTTCGTATTCTACGGCTCATTTGCTACAACTTTGCAAAAATTTGTGAAAACGAACAATTTTGATCCCCTCGACGTACACCGACCATCAGACTCGAAAAAATTTTTTTGCTCAAATCGACCCGGGAATCAATTTTTCGTATTCTACGGCTCATTTGCTACAACTTTGCAAAAATTTGTGAAAACGAACAATTTTGATCCCCTCGACGTACACCGACCATCAGACTCGAAAAAATTTTTTTGCTCAAATCGACCCGGGAATCAATTTTTCGTATTCTACGGCTCATTTGCTACAACTTTGCAAAAATTTGTGAAAACGAACAATTTTGATCCCCTCGACGTACACCGACCATCAGACTCGAAAAAATTTTTTTGCTCAAATCGACCCGGGAATCAATTTTTCGTATTCTACGGCTCATTTGCTACAACTTTGCAAAAATTTGTGAAAACGAACAATTTTGATCCCCTCGACGTACACCGACCATCCGACGAGAAAAATGTCTCAAAAATTTTTTTGCTCAAATCGACCCGGGAATCAATTTTTCGTATTCTACGGCTCATTTGCTACAACTTTGCAAAAATTTGTGAAAACGAACAATTTTGATCCCCTCGACGTACACCGACCATCCGACGAGAAAAATGTCTCAAAAATTTTTTTGCTCAAATCGACCCGGGAATCAATTTTTCGTATTCTACGGCTCATTTGCTACAACTTTGCAAAAATTTGTGAAAACGAACAATTTTGATTCCCTCGACGTACACCGACCATCAGACTCGAAAAAATTTTTTTGCTCAAATCGACCCGGGAATCAATTTTTCGTATTCTACGGCTCATTTGCTACAACTTTGCAAAAATTTGTGAAAACGAACAATTTTGATCCCCTCGACGTACACCGACCATCAGACTCGAAAAAATTTTTTTGCTCAAATCGACCCGGGAATCAATTTTTCGTATTCTACGGCTCATTTGCTACAACTTTGCAAAAATTTGTGAAAACGAACAATTTTGATCCCCTCGACGTACACCGACCATCAGACTCGAAAAAATTTTTTTGCTCAAATCGACCCGGGAATCAATTTTTCGTATTCTACGGCTCATTTGCTACAACTTTGCAAAAATTTGTGAAAACGAACAATTTTGATCCCCTCGACGTACACCGACCATCAGACTCGAAAAAATTTTTTTGCTCAAATCGACCCGGGAATCAATTTTTCGTATTCTACGGCTCATTTGCTACAACTTTGCAAAAATTTGTGAAAACGAACAATTTTGATCCCCTCGACGTACACCGACCATCAGACTCGAAAAAATTTTTTTGCTCAAATCGACCCGGGAATCAATTTTTCGTATTCTACGGCTCATTTGCTACAACTTTGCAAAAATTTGTGAAAACGAACAATTTTGATCCCCTCGACGTACACCGACCATCAGACTCGAAAAAATTTTTTTGCTCAAATCGACCCGGGAATCAATTTTTCGTATTATTCGGCTCATTTGCTACAACTTTGCAAAAATTTGTGAAAACGAACAATTTTGATCCCCTCGACGTACACCGACCATCAGACTCGAAAAAATTTTTTTGCTCAAATCGACCCGGGAATCAATTTTTCGTATTCTACGGCTCATTTGCTACAACTTTGCAAAAATTTGTGAAAACGAACAATTTTGATCCCCTCGACGTACACCGACCATCAGACTCGAAAAAATTTTTTTGCTCAAATCGACCCGGGAATCAATTTTTCGTATTCTACGGCTCATTTGCTACAACTTTGCAAAAATTTGTGAAAACGAACAATTTTGATCCCCTCGACGTACACCGACCATCAGACTCGAAAAAATTTTTTTGCTCAAATCGACCCGGGAATCAATTTTTCGTATTCTACGGCTCATTTGCTACAACTTTGCAAAAATTTGTGAAAACGAACAATTTTGATCCCCTCGACGTACACCGACCATCAGACTCGAAAAAATTTTTTTGCTCAAATCGACCCGGGAATCAATTTTTCGTATTCTACGGCTCATTTGCTACAACTTTGCAAAAATTTGTGAAAACGAACAATTTTGATCCCCTCGACGTACACCGACCATCCGACGAGAAAAATGTCTCAAAAATTTTTTTGCTCAAATCGACCCGGGAATCAATTTTTCGTATTCTACGGCTCATTTGCTACAACTTTGCAAAAATTTGTGAAAACGAACAATTTTGATCCCCTCGACGTACACGACCATCCGACGAGAAAAATGTCTCAAAAATTTTTTTGCTCAAATCGACCCGGGAATCAATTTTTCGTATTCTACGGCTCATTTGCTACAACTTTGCAAAAATTTGTGAAAACGAACAATTTTGATCCCCTCGACGTACACCGACCATCAGACTCGAAAAAATTTTTTTGCTCAAATCGACCCGGGAATCAATTTTTCGTATTCTACGGCTCATTTGCTACAACTTTGCAAAAATTTGTGAAAACGAACAATTTTGATCCCCTCGACGTACACCGACCATCAGACTCGAAAAAATTTTTTTGCTCAAATCGACCCGGGAATCAATTTTTCGTATTCTACGGCTCATTTGCTACAACTTTGCAAAAATTTGTGAAAACGAACAATTTTGATCCTCTCGACGTACACCGACCATCAGACTCGAAAAAATTTTTTTGCTCAAATCGACCCGGGAATCAATTTTTCGTATTCTACGGCTCATTTGCTACAACTTTGCAAAAATTTGTGAAAACGAACAATTTTGATCCCCTCGACGTACACCGACCATCCGACGAGAAAAATGTCTCAAAAATTTTTTTGCTCAAATCGACCCGGGAATCAATTTTTCGTATTCTACGGCTCATTTGCTACAACTTTGCAAAAATTTGTGAAAACGAACAATTTTGATCCCCTCGACGTACACCGACCATCCGACGAGAAAAATGTCTCAAAAATTTTTTTGCTCAAATCGACCCGGGAATCAATTTTTCGTATTCTACGGCTCATTTGCTACAACTTTGCAAAAATTTGTGAAAACGAACAATTTTGATCCCCTCGACGTACACCGACCATCAGACTCGAAAAAAATTTTTTGCTCAAATCGACCCGGGAATCAATTTTTCGTATTCTACGGCTCATTTGCTACAACTTTGCAAAAATTTGTGAAAACGAACAATTTTGATCCCCTCGACGTACACCGACCATCCGACGAGAAAAATGTCTCAAAAATTTTTTTGCTCAAATCGACCCGGGAATCAATTTTTCGTATTCTACGGCTCATTTGCTACAACTTTGCAAAAATTTGTGAAAACGAACAATTTTGATCCCCTCGACGTACACCGACCATCAGACTCGAAAAAATTTTTTTGCTCAAATCGACCCGGGAATCAATTTTTCGTATTCTACGGCTCATTTGCTACAACTTTGCAAAAATTTGTGAAAACGA
The DNA here is from genome assembly GCF_943734755.1 of Anopheles moucheti. Taxonomy (NCBI): domain Eukaryota; kingdom Metazoa; phylum Arthropoda; class Insecta; order Diptera; family Culicidae; genus Anopheles; species Anopheles moucheti. The sequence continues at coordinate 1,109,192 of NW_026453537.1, forward strand.
ACAATTTTGATCCCCTCGACGTACACCGACCATCAGACTCGAAAAAATTTTTTTGCTCAAATCGACCCGGGAATCAATTTTTCGTATTCTACGGCTCATTTGCTACAACTTTGCAAAAATTTGTGAAAACGAACAATTTTGATCCCCTCGACGTACACCGACCATCAGACTCGAAAAAATTTTTTTGCTCAAATCGACCCGGGAATCAATTTTTCGTATTCTACGGCTCATTTGCTACAACTTTGCAAAAATTTGTGAAAACGAACAATTTTGATCCCCTCGACGTACACGACCATCCGACGAGAAAAATGTCTCAAAAATTTTTTTGCTCAAATCGACCCGGGAATCAATTTTTCGTATTCTACGGCTCATTTGCTACAACTTTGCAAAAATTTGTGAAAACGAACAATTTTGATCCCCTCGACGTACACCGACCATCCGACGAGAAAAATGTCTCAAAAATTTTTTTGCTCAAATCGACCCGGGAATCAATTTTTCGTATTCTACGGCTCATTTGCTACAACTTTGCAAAAATTTGTGAAAACGAACAATTTTGATCCCCTCGACGTACACCGACCATCAGACTCGAAAAAATTTTTTTGCTCAAATCGACCCGGGAATCAATTTTTCGTATTCTACGGCTCATTTGCTACAACTTTGCAAAAATTTGTGAAAACGAACAATTTTGATCCCCTCGACGTACACCGACCATCAGACTCGAAAAAATTTTTTTGCTCAAATCGACCCGGGAATCAATTTTTCGTATTCTACGGCTCATTTGCTACAACTTTGCAAAAATTTGTGAAAACGAACAATTTTGATCCCCTCGACGTACACCGACCATCCGACGAGAAAAATGTCTCAAAAATTTTTTTGCTCAAATCGACCCGGGAATCAATTTTTCGTATTCTACGGCTCATTTGCTACAACTTTGCAAAAATTTGTGAAAACGAACAATTTTGATCCCCTCGACGTACACCGACCATCCGACGAGAAAAAATTTTTTTGCTCAAATCGACCCGGGAATCAATTTTTCGTATTCTACGGCTCATTTGCTACAACTTTGCAAAAATTTGTGAAAACGAACAATTTTGATCCCCTCGACGTACACCGACCATCAGACTCGAAAAAATTTTTTTGCTCAAATCGACCCGGGAATCAATTTTTCGTATTCTACGGCTCATTTGCTACAACTTTGCAAAAATTTGTGAAAACGAACAATTTTGATCCCCTCGACGTACACCGACCATCAGACTCGAAAAAATTTTTTTGCTCAAATCGACCCGGGAATCAATTTTTCGTATTCTACGGCTCATTTGCTACAACTTTGCAAAAATTTGTGAAAACGAACAATTTTGATCCCCTCGACGTACACCGACCATCAGACTCGAAAAAATTTTTTTGCTCAAATCGACCCGGGAATCAATTTTTCGTATTCTACGGCTCATTTGCTACAACTTTGCAAAAATTTGTGAAAACGAACAATTTTGATCCCCTCGACGTACACGACCATCCGACGAGAAAAATGTCTCAAAAATTTTTTTGCTCAAATCGACCCGGGAATCAATTTTTCGTATTCTACGGCTCATTTGCTACAACTTTGCAAAAATTTGTGAAAACGAACAATTTTGATCCCCTCGACGTACACCGACCATCAGACTCGAAAAAATTTTTTTGCTCAAATCGACCCGGGAATCAATTTTTCGTATTCTACGGCTCATTTGCTACAACTTTGCAAAAATTTGTGAAAACGAACAATTTTGATCCCCTCGACGTACACGACCATCCGACGAGAAAAATGTCTCAAAAATTTTTTTGCTCAAATCGACCCGGGAATCAATTTTTCGTATTCTACGGCTCATTTGCTACAACTTTGCAAAAATTTGTGAAAACGAACAATTTTGATCCCCTCGACGTACACCGACCATCAGACTCGAAAAAATTTTTTTGCTCAAATCGACCCGGGAATCAATTTTTCGTATTCTACGGCTCATTTGCTACAACTTTGCAAAAATTTGTGAAAACGAACAATTTTGATCCCCTCGACGTACACCGACCATCAGACTCGAAAAAATTTTTTTGCTCAAATCGACCCGGGAATCAATTTTTCGTATTCTACGGCTCATTTGCTACAACTTTGCAAAAATTTGTGAAAACGAACAATTTTGATCCCCTCGACGTACACCGACCATCCGACGAGAAAAATGTCTCAAAAATTTTTTTGCTCAAATCGACCCGGGAATCAATTTTTCGTATTCTACGGCTCATTTGCTACAACTTTGCAAAAATTTGTGAAAACGAACAATTTTGATCCCCTCGACGTACACGACCATCCGACGAGAAAAATGTCTCAAAAATTTTTTTGCTCAAATCGACCCGGGAATCAATTTTTCGTATTCTACGGCTCATTTGCTACAACTTTGCAAAAATTTGTGAAAACGAACAATTTTGATCCCCTCGACGTACACCGACCATCAGACTCGAAAAAATTTTTTTGCTCAAATCGACCCGGGAATCAATTTTTCGTATTATTCGGCTCATTTGCTACAACTTTGCAAAAATTTGTGAAAACGAACAATTTTGATCCCCTCGACGTACACCGACCATCAGACTCGAAAAAATTTTTTTGCTCAAATCGACCCGGGAATCAATTTTTCGTATTCTACGGCTCATTTGCTACAACTTTGCAAAAATTTGTGAAAACGAACAATTTTGATCCCCTCGACGTACACCGACCATCCGACGAGAAAAATGTCTCAAAAATTTTTTTGCTCAAATCGACCCGGGAATCAATTTTTCGTATTCTACGGCTCATTTGCTACAACTTTGCAAAAATTTGTGAAAACGAACAATTTTGATCCCCTCGACGTACACCGACCATCAGACTCGAAAAAATTTTTTTGCTCAAATCGACCCGGGAATCAATTTTTCGTATTCTACGGCTCATTTGCTACAACTTTGCAAAAATTTGTGAAAACGAACAATTTTGATCCCCTCGACGTACACCGACCATCAGACTCGAAAAAATTTTTTTGCTCAAATCGACCCGGGAATCAATTTTTCGTATTCTACGGCTCATTTGCTACAACTTTGCAAAAATTTGTGAAAACGAACAATTTTGATCCCCTCGACGTACACCGACCATCAGACTCGAAAAAATTTTTTTGCTCAAATCGACCCGGGAATCAATTTTTCGTATTCTACGGCTCATTTGCTACAACTTTGCAAAAATTTGTGAAAACGAACAATTTTGATCCCCTCGACGTACACCGACCATCAGACTCGAAAAAATTTTTTTGCTCAAATCGACCCGGGAATCAATTTTTCGTATTCTACGGCTCATTTGCTACAACTTTGCAAAAATTTGTGAAAACGAACAATTTTGATCCCCTCGACGTACACCGACCATCCGACGAGAAAAATGTCTCAAAAATTTTTTTGCTCAAATCGACCCGGGAATCAATTTTTCGTATTCTACGGCTCATTTGCTACAACTTTGCAAAAATTTGTGAAAACGAACAATTTTGATCCCCTCGACGTACACCGACCATCCGACGAGAAAAATGTCTCAAAAATTTTTTTGCTCAAATCGACCCGGGAATCAATTTTTCGTATTCTACGGCTCATTTGCTACAACTTTGCAAAAATTTGTGAAAACGAACAATTTTGATCCCCTCGACGTACACCGACCATCCGACGAGAAAAATGTCTCAAAAATTTTTTTGCTCAAATCGACCCGGGAATCAATTTTTCGTATTCTACGGCTCATTTGCTACAACTTTGCAAAAATTTGTGAAAACGAACAATTTTGATCCCCTCGACGTACACCGACCATCAGACTCGAAAAAATTTTTTTGCTCAAATCGACCCGGGAATCAATTTTTCGTATTCTACGGCTCATTTGCTACAACTTTGCAAAAATTTGTGAAAACGAACAATTTTGATCCCCTCGACGTACACCGACCATCCGACGAGAAAAATGTCTCAAAAATTTTTTTGCTCAAATCGACCCGGGAATCAATTTTTCGTATTCTACGGCTCATTTGCTACAACTTTGCAAAAATTTGTGAAAACGAACAATTTTGATCCCCTCGACGTACACCGACCATCAGACTCGAAAAAATTTTTTTGCTCAAATCGACCCGGGAATCAATTTTTCGTATTCTACGGCTCATTTGCTACAACTTTGCAAAAATTTGTGAAAACGAACAATTTTGATCCCCTCGACGTACACCGACCATCAGACTCGAAAAAATTTTTTTGCTCAAATCGACCCGGGAATCAATTTTTCGTATTCTACGGCTCATTTGCTACAACTTTGCAAAAATTTGTGAAAACGAACAATTTTGATCCCCTCGACGTACACCGACCATCAGACTCGAAAAAATTTTTTTGCTCAAATCGACCCGGGAATCAATTTTTCGTATTCTACGGCTCATTTGCTACAACTTTGCAAAAATTTGTGAAAACGAACAATTTTGATCCCCTCGACGTACACCGACCATCAGACTCGAAAAAATTTTTTTGCTCAAATCGACCCGGGAATCAATTTTTCGTATTCTACGGCTCATTTGCTACAACTTTGCAAAAATTTGTGAAAACGAACAATTTTGATCCCCTCGACGTACACCGACCATCAGACTCGAAAAAATTTTTTTGCTCAAATCGACCCGGGAATCAATTTTTCGTATTCTACGGCTCATTTGCTACAACTTTGCAAAAATTTGTGAAAACGAACAATTTTGATCCCCTCGACGTACACCGACCATCCGACGAGAAAAATGTCTCAAAAATTTTTTTGCTCAAATCGACCCGGGAATCAATTTTTCGTATTCTACGGCTCATTTGCTACAACTTTGCAAAAATTTGTGAAAACGAACAATTTTGATCCCCTCGACGTACACCGACCATCAGACTCGAAAAAATTTTTTTGCTCAAATCGACCCGGGAATCAATTTTTCGTATTCTACGGCTCATTTGCTACAACTTTGCAAAAATTTGTGAAAACGAACAATTTTGATCCCCTCGACGTACACCGACCATCAGACTCGAAAAAATTTTTTTGCTCAAATCGACCCGGGAATCAATTTTTCGTATTCTACGGCTCATTTGCTACAACTTTGCAAAAATTTGTGAAAACGAACAATTTTGATCCCCTCGACGTACACGACCATTCGACGAGAAAAATGTCTCAAAAATTTTTTTGCTCAAATCGACCCGGGAATCAATTTTTCGTATTCTACGGCTCATTTGCCACAACTTTGCAAAAATTTGTGAAAACGAACAATTTTGATCCCCTCGACGTACACCGACCATCCGACGAGAAAAATGTCTCAAAAATTTTTTTGCTCAAATCGACCCGGGAATCAATTTTTCGTATTCTACGGCTCATTTGCTACAACTTTGCAAAAATTTGTGAAAACGAACAATTTTGATCCCCTCGACGTACACGACCATCCGACGAGAAAAATGTCTCAAAAATTTTTTTGCTCAAATCGACCCGGGAATCAATTTTTCGTATTCTACGGCTCATTTGCTACAACTTTGCAAAAATTTGTGAAAACGAACAATTTTGATCCCCTCGACGTACACCGACCATCAGACTCGAAAAAATTTTTTTGCTCAAATCGACCCGGGAATCAATTTTTCGTATTCTACGGCTCATTTGCTACAACTTTGCAAAAATTTGTGAAAACGAACAATTTTGATCCCCTCGACGTACACCGACCATCCGACGAGAAAAATGTCTCAAAAATTTTTTTGCTCAAATCGACCCGGGAATCAATTTTTCGTATTCTACGGCTCATTTGCTACAACTTTGCAAAAATTTGTGAAAACGAACAATTTTGATCCCCTCGACGTACACCGACCATCAGACTCGAAAAAATTTTTTTGCTCAAATCGACCCGGGAATCAATTTTTCGTATTCTACGGCTCATTTGCTACAACTTTGCAAAAATTTGTGAAAACGAACAATTTTGATCCCCTCGACGTACACCGACCATCAGACTCGAAAAAATTTTTTTGCTCAAATCGACCCGGGAATCAATTTTTCGTATTCTACGGCTCATTTGCTACAACTTTGCAAAAATTTGTGAAAACGAACAATTTTGATCCCCTCGACGTACACCGACCATCAGACTCGAAAAAATTTTTTTGCTCAAATCGACCCGGGAATCAATTTTTCGTATTCTACGGCTCATTTGCTACAACTTTGCAAAAATTTGTGAAAACGAACAATTTTGATCCCCTCGACGTACACCGACCATCAGACTCGAAAAAATTTTTTTGCTCAAATCGACCCGGGAATCAATTTTTCGTATTCTACGGCTCATTTGCTACAACTTTGCAAAAATTTGTGAAAACGAACAATTTTGATCCCCTCGACGTACACCGACCATCAGACTCGAAAAAATTTTTTTGCTCAAATCGACCCGGGAATCAATTTTTCGTATTCTACGGCTCATTTGCTACAACTTTGCAAAAATTTGTGAAAACGAACAATTTTGATCCCCTCGACGTACACCGACCATCAGACTCGAAAAAATTTTTTTGCTCAAATCGACCCGGGAATCAATTTTTCGTATTCTACGGCTCATTTGCTACAACTTTGCAAAAATTTGTGAAAACGAACAATTTTGATCCCCTCGACGTACACGACCATCCGACGAGAAAAATGTCTCAAAAATTTTTTTGCTCAAATCGACCCGGGAATCAATTTTTCGTATTCTACGGCTCATTTGCTACAACTTTGCAAAAATTTGTGAAAACGAACAATTTTGATCCCCTCGACGTACACCGACCATCAGACTCGAAAAAATTTTTTTGCTCAAATCGACCCGGGAATCAATTTTTCGTATTCTACGGCTCATTTGCTACAACTTTGCCAAAATTTGTGAAAACGAACAATTTTGATCCCCTCGACGTACACCGACCATCCGACGAGAAAAATGTCTCAAAAATTTTTTTGCTCAAATCGACCCGGGAATCAATTTTTCGTATTCTACGGCTCATTTGCTACAACTTTGCAAAAATTTGTGAAAACGAACAATTTTGATCCCCTCGACGTACACCGACCATCAGACTCGAAAAAATTTTTTTGCTCAAATCGACCCGGGAATCAATTTTTCGTATTCTACGGCTCATTTGCTACAACTTTGCAAAAATTTGTGAAAACGAACAATTTTGATCCCCTCGACGTACACCGACCATCAGACTCGAAAAAATTTTTTTGCTCAAATCGACCCGGGAATCAATTTTTCGTATTCTACGGCTCATTTGCTACAACTTTGCAAAAATTTGTGAAAACGAACAATTTTGATCCCCTCGACGTACACCGACCATCAGACTCGAAAAAATTTTTTTGCTCAAATCGACCCGGGAATCAATTTTTCGTATTCTACGGCTCATTTGCTACAACTTTGCAAAAATTTGTGAAAACGAACAATTTTGATCCCCTCGACGTACACCGACCATCAGACTCGAAAAAATTTTTTTGCTCAAATCGACCCGGGAATCAATTTTTCGTATTCTACGGCTCATTTGCTACAACTTTGCAAAAATTTGTGAAAACGAACAATTTTGATCCCCTCGACGTACACCGACCATCAGACTCGAAAAAATTTTTTTGCTCAAATCGACCCGGGAATCAATTTTTCGTATTCTACGGCTCATTTGCTACAACTTTGCAAAAATTTGTGAAAACGAACAATTTTGATCCCCTCGACGTACACCGACCATCAGACTCGAAAAAATTTTTTTGCTCAAATCGACCCGGGAATCAATTTTTCGTATTCTACGGCTCATTTGCTACAACTTTGCAAAAATTTGTGAAAACGAACAATTTTGATCCCCTCGACGTACACCGACCATCCGACGAGAAAAATGTCTCAAAAATTTTTTTGCTCAAATCGACCCGGGAATCAATTTTTCGTATTCTACGGCTCATTTGCTACAACTTTGCAAAAATTTGTGAAAACGAACAATTTTGATCCCCTCGACGTACACCGACCATCAGACTCGAAAAAATTTTTTTGCTCAAATCGACCCGGGAATCAATTTTTCGTATTCTACGGCTCATTTGCTACAACTTTGCAAAAATTTGTGAAAACGAACAATTTTGATCCCCTCGACGTACACCGACCATCAGACTCGAAAAAATTTTTTTGCTCAAATCGACCCGGGAATCAATTTTTCGTATTCTACGGCTCATTTGCTACAACTTTGCAAAAATTTGTGAAAACGAACAATTTTGATCCCCTCGACGTACACGACCATTCGACGAGAAAAATGTCTCAAAAATTTTTTTGCTCAAATCGACCCGGGAATCAATTTTTCGTATTCTACGGCTCATTTGCCACAACTTTGCAAAAATTTGTGAAAACGAACAATTTTGATCCCCTCGACGTACACCGACCATCCGACGAGAAAAATGTCTCAAAAATTTTTTTGCTCAAATCGACCCGGGAATCAATTTTTCGTATTCTACGGCTCATTTGCTACAACTTTGCAAAAATTTGTGAAAACGAACAATTTTGATCCCCTCGACGTACACGACCATCCGACGAGAAAAATGTCTCAAAAATTTTTTTGCTCAAATCGACCCGGGAATCAATTTTTCGTATTCTACGGCTCATTTGCTACAACTTTGCAAAAATTTGTGAAAACGAACAATTTTGATCCCCTCGACGTACACCGACCATCAGACTCGAAAAAATTTTTTTGCTCAAATCGACCCGGGAATCAATTTTTCGTATTCTACGGCTCATTTGCTACAACTTTGCAAAAATTTGTGAAAACGAACAATTTTGATCCCCTCGACGTACACCGACCATCCGACGAGAAAAATGTCTCAAAAATTTTTTTGCTCAAATCGACCCGGGAATCAATTTTTCGTATTCTACGGCTCATTTGCTACAACTTTGCAAAAATTTGTGAAAACGAACAATTTTGATCCCCTCGACGTACACCGACCATCAGACTCGAAAAAATTTTTTTGCTCAAATCGACCCGGGAATCAATTTTTCGTATTCTACGGCTCATTTGCTACAACTTTGCAAAAATTTGTGAAAACGAACAATTTTGATCCCCTCGACGTACACCGACCATCAGACTCGAAAAAATTTTTTTGCTCAAATCGACCCGGGAATCAATTTTTCGTATTCTACGGCTCATTTGCTACAACTTTGCAAAAATTTGTGAAAACGAACAATTTTGATCCCCTCGACGTACACCGACCATCAGACTCGAAAAAATTTTTTTGCTCAAATCGACCCGGGAATCAATTTTTCGTATTCTACGGCTCATTTGCTACAACTTTGCAAAAATTTGTGAAAACGAACAATTTTGATCCCCTCGACGTACACCGACCATCAGACTCGAAAAAATTTTTTTGCTCAAATCGACCCGGGAATCAATTTTTCGTATTCTACGGCTCATTTGCTACAACTTTGCAAAAATTTGTGAAAACGAACAATTTTGATCCCCTCGACGTACACCGACCATCAGACTCGAAAAAATTTTTTTGCTCAAATCGACCCGGGAATCAATTTTTCGTATTCTACGGCTCATTTGCTACAACTTTGCAAAAATTTGTGAAAACGAACAATTTTGATCCCCTCGACGTACACCGACCATCAGACTCGAAAAAATTTTTTTGCTCAAATCGACCCGGGAATCAATTTTTCGTATTCTACGGCTCATTTGCTACAACTTTGCAAAAATTTGTGAAAACGAACAATTTTGATCCCCTCGACGTACACGACCATCCGACGAGAAAAATGTCTCAAAAATTTTTTTGCTCAAATCGACCCGGGAATCAATTTTTCGTATTCTACGGCTCATTTGCTACAACTTTGCAAAAATTTGTGAAAACGAACAATTTTGATCCCCTCGACGTACACCGACCATCAGACTCGAAAAAATTTTTTTGCTCAAATCGACCCGGGAATCAATTTTTCGTATTCTACGGCTCATTTGCTACAACTTTGCCAAAATTTGTGAAAACGAACAATTTTGATCCCCTCGACGTACACCGACCATCCGACGAGAAAAATGTCTCAAAAATTTTTTTGCTCAAATCGACCCGGGAATCAATTTTTCGTATTCTACGGCTCATTTGCTACAACTTTGCAAAAATTTGTGAAAACGAACAATTTTGATCCCCTCGACGTACACCGACCATCAGACTCGAAAAAATTTTTTTGCTCAAATCGACCCGGGAATCAATTTTTCGTATTCTACGGCTCATTTGCTACAACTTTGCAAAAATTTGTGAAAACGAACAATTTTGATCCCCTCGACGTACACCGACCATCAGACTCGAAAAAATTTTTTTGCTCAAATCGACCCGGGAATCAATTTTTCGTATTCTACGGCTCATTTGCTACAACTTTGCAAAAATTTGTGAAAACGAACAATTTTGATCCCCTCGACGTACACGACCATCCGACGAGAAAAATGTCTCAAAAATTTTTTTGCTCAAATCGACCCGGGAATCAATTTTTCGTATTCTACGGCTCATTTGCTACAACTTTGCAAAAATTTGTGAAAACGAACAATTTTGATCCCCTCGACGTACACCGACCATCAGACTCGAAAAAATTTTTTTGCTCAAATCGACCCGGGAATCAATTTTTCGTATTCTACGGCTCATTTGCTACAACTTTGCCAAAATTTGTGAAAACGAACAATTTTGATCCCCTCGACGTACACCGACCATCCGACGAGAAAAATGTCTCAAAAATTTTTTTGCTCAAATCGACCCGGGAATCAATTTTTCGTATTCTACGGCTCATTTGCTACAACTTTGCAAAAATTTGTGAAAACGAACAATTTTGATCCCCTCGACGTACACCGACCATCAGACTCGAAAAAATTTTTTTGCTCAAATCGACCCGGGAATCAATTTTTCGTATTCTACGGCTCATTTGCTACAACTTTGCAAAAATTTGTGAAAACGAACAATTTTGATCCCCTCGACGTACACCGACCATCAGACTCGAAAAAATTTTTTTGCTCAAATCGACCCGGGAATCAATTTTTCGTATTCTACGGCTCATTTGCTACAACTTTGCAAAAATTTGTGAAAACGAACAATTTTGATCCCCTCGACGTACACCGACCATCAGACTCGAAAAAATTTTTTTGCTCAAATCGACCCGGGAATCAATTTTTCGTATTCTACGGCTCATTTGCTACAACTTTGCAAAAATTTGTGAAAACGAACAATTTTGATCCCCTCGACGTACACCGACCATCAGACTCGAAAAAATTTTTTTGCTCAAATCGACCCGGGAATCAATTTTTCGTATTCTACGGCTCATTTGCTACAACTTTGCAAAAATTTGTGAAAACGAACAATTTTGATCCCCTCGACGTACACCGACCATCAGACTCGAAAAAATTTTTTTGCTCAAATCGACCCGGGAATCAATTTTTCGTATTCTACGGCTCATTTGCTACAACTTTGCAAAAATTTGTGAAAACGAACAATTTTGATCCCCTCGACGTACACCGACCATCAGACTCGAAAAAATTTTTTTGCTCAAATCGACCCGGGAATCAATTTTTCGTATTCTACGGCTCATTTGCTACAACTTTGCAAAAATTTGTGAAAACGAACAATTTTGATCCCCTCGACGTACACCGACCATCCGACGAGAAAAATGTCTCAAAAATTTTTTTGCTCAAATCGACCCGGGAATCAATTTTTCGTATTCTACGGCTCATTTGCTACAACTTTGCAAAAATTTGTGAAAACGAACAATTTTGATCCCCTCGACGTACACCGACCATCAGACTCGAAAAAATTTTTTTGCTCAAATCGACCCGGGAATCAATTTTTCGTATTCTACGGCTCATTTGCTACAACTTTGCAAAAATTTGTGAAAACGAACAATTTTGATCCCCTCGACGTACACCGACCATCAGACTCGAAAAAATTTTTTTGCTCAAATCGACCCGGGAATCAATTTTTCGTATTCTACGGCTCATTTGCTACAACTTTGCAAAAATTTGTGAAAACGAACAATTTTGATCCCCTCGACGTACACGACCATTCGACGAGAAAAATGTCTCAAAAATTTTTTTGCTCAAATCGACCCGGGAATCAATTTTTCGTATTCTACGGCTCATTTGCCACAACTTTGCAAAAATTTGTGAAAACGAACAATTTTGATCCCCTCGACGTACACCGACCATCCGACGAGAAAAATGTCTCAAAAATTTTTTTGCTCAAATCGACCCGGGAATCAATTTTTCGTATTCTACGGCTCATTTGCTACAACTTTGCAAAAATTTGTGAAAACGAACAATTTTGATCCCCTCGACGTACACGACCATCCGACGAGAAAAATGTCTCAAAAATTTTTTTGCTCAAATCGACCCGGGAATCAATTTTTCGTATTCTACGGCTCATTTGCTACAACTTTGCAAAAATTTGTGAAAACGAACAATTTTGATCCCCTCGACGTACACCGACCATCAGACTCGAAAAAATTTTTTTGCTCAAATCGACCCGGGAATCAATTTTTCGTATTCTACGGCTCATTTGCTACAACTTTGCAAAAATTTGTGAAAACGAACAATTTTGATCCCCTCGACGTACACCGACCATCCGACGAGAAAAATGTCTCAAAAATTTTTTTGCTCAAATCGACCCGGGAATCAATTTTTCGTATTCTACGGCTCATTTGCTACAACTTTGCAAAAATTTGTGAAAACGAACAATTTTGATCCCCTCGACGTACACCGACCATCAGACTCGAAAAAATTTTTTTGCTCAAATCGACCCGGGAATCAATTTTTCGTATTCTACGGCTCATTTGCTACAACTTTGCAAAAATTTGTGAAAACGAACAATTTTGATCCCCTCGACGTACACCGACCATCAGACTCGAAAAAATTTTTTTGCTCAAATCGACCCGGGAATCAATTTTTCGTATTCTACGGCTCATTTGCTACAACTTTGCAAAAATTTGTGAAAACGAACAATTTTGATCCCCTCGACGTACACCGACCATCAGACTCGAAAAAATTTTTTTGCTCAAATCGACCCGGGAATCAATTTTTCGTATTCTACGGCTCATTTGCTACAACTTTGCAAAAATTTGTGAAAACGAACAATTTTGATCCCCTCGACGTACACCGACCATCAGACTCGAAAAAATTTTTTTGCTCAAATCGACCCGGGAATCAATTTTTCGTATTCTACGGCTCATTTGCTACAACTTTGCAAAAATTTGTGAAAACGAACAATTTTGATCCCCTCGACGTACACCGACCATCAGACTCGAAAAAATTTTTTTGCTCAAATCGACCCGGGAATCAATTTTTCGTATTCTACGGCTCATTTGCTACAACTTTGCAAAAATTTGTGAAAACGAACAATTTTGATCCCCTCGACGTACACCGACCATCAGACTCGAAAAAATTTTTTTGCTCAAATCGACCCGGGAATCAATTTTTCGTATTCTACGGCTCATTTGCTACAACTTTGCAAAAATTTGTGAAAACGAACAATTTTGATCCCCTCGACGTACACGACCATCCGACGAGAAAAATGTCTCAAAAATTTTTTTGCTCAAATCGACCCGGGAATCAATTTTTCGTATTCTACGGCTCATTTGCTACAACTTTGCAAAAATTTGTGAAAACGAACAATTTTGATCCCCTCGACGTACACCGACCATCAGACTCGAAAAAATTTTTTTGCTCAAATCGACCCGGGAATCAATTTTTCGTATTCTACGGCTCATTTGCTACAACTTTGCCAAAATTTGTGAAAACGAACAATTTTGATCCCCTCGACGTACACCGACCATCCGACGAGAAAAATGTCTCAAAAATTTTTTTGCTCAAATCGACCCGGGAATCAATTTTTCGTATTCTACGGCTCATTTGCTACAACTTTGCAAAAATTTGTGAAAACGAACAATTTTGATCCCCTCGACGTACACCGACCATCAGACTCGAAAAAATTTTTTTGCTCAAATCGACCCGGGAATCAATTTTTCGTATTCTACGGCTCATTTGCTACAACTTTGCAAAAATTTGTGAAAACGAACAATTTTGATCCCCTCGACGTACACCGACCATCAGACTCGAAAAAAATTTTTTGCTCAAATCGACCCGGGAATCAATTTTTCGTATTCTACGGCTCATTTGCTACAACTTTGCAAAAATTTGTGAAAACGAACAATTTTGATCCCCTCGACGTACACGACCATCCGACGAGAAAAATGTCTCAAAAATTTTTTTGCTCAAATCGACCCGGGAATCAATTTTTCGTATTCTACGGCTCATTTGCTACAACTTTGCAAAAATTTGTGAAAACGAACAATTTTGATCCCCTCGACGTACACGACCATCCGACGAGAAAAATGTCTCAAAAATTTTTTTGCTCAAATCGACCCGGGAATCAATTTTTCGTATTCTACGGCTCATTTGCTACAACTTTGCAAAAATTTGTGAAAACGAACAATTTTGATCCCCTCGACGTACACCGACCATCAGACTCGAAAAAATTTTTTTGCTCAAATCGACCCGGGAATCAATTTTTCGTATTCTACGGCTCATTTGCTACAACTTTGCAAAAATTTGTGAAAACGAACAATTTTGATCCCCTCGACGTACACCGACCATCAGACTCGAAAAAATTTTTTTGCTCAAATCGACCCGGGAATCAATTTTTCGTATTCTACGGCTCATTTGCTACAACTTTGCAAAAATTTGTGAAAACGAACAATTTTGATCCCCTCGACGTACACCGACCATCAGACTCGAAAAAATTTTTTTGCTCAAATCGACCCGGGAATCAATTTTTCGTATTCTACGGCTCATTTGCTACAACTTTGCAAAAATTTGTGAAAACGAACAATTTTGATCCCCTCGACGTACACCGACCATCAGACTCGAAAAAATTTTTTTGCTCAAATCGACCCGGGAATCAATTTTTCGTATTCTACGGCTCATTTGCTACAACTTTGCAAAAATTTGTGAAAACGAACAATTTTGATCCCCTCGACGTACACCGACCATCAGACTCGAAAAAATTTTTTTGCTCAAATCGACCCGGGAATCAATTTTTCGTATTCTACGGCTCATTTGCTACAACTTTGCAAAAATTTGTGAAAACGAACAATTTTGATCCCCTCGACGTACACCGACCATCAGACTCGAAAAAATTTTTTTGCTCAAATCGACCCGGGAATCAATTTTTCGTATTCTACGGCTCATTTGCTACAACTTTGCAAAAATTTGTGAAAACGAACAATTTTGATCCCCTCGACGTACACCGACCATCAGACTCGAAAAAATTTTTTTGCTCAAATCGACCCGGGAATCAATTTTTCGTATTCTACGGCTCATTTGCTACAACTTTGCAAAAATTTGTGAAAACGAACAATTTTGATCCCCTCGACGTACACCGACCATCAGACTCGAAAAAATTTTTTTGCTCAAATCGACCCGGGAATCAATTTTTCGTATTCTACGGCTCATTTGCTACAACTTTGCAAAAATTTGTGAAAACGAACAATTTTGATCCCCTCGACGTACACCGACCATCAGACTCGAAAAAATTTTTTTGCTCAAATCGACCCGGGAATCAATTTTTCGTATTCTACGGCTCATTTGCTACAACTTTGCAAAAATTTGTGAAAACGAACAATTTTGATCCCCTCGACGTACACCGACCATCCGACGAGAAAAATGTCTCAAAAATTTTTTTGCTCAAATCGACCCGGGAATCAATTTTTCGTATTCTACGGCTCATTTGCTACAACTTTGCAAAAATTTGTGAAAACGAACAATTTTGATCCCCTCGACGTACACCGACCATCAGACTCGAAAAAATTTTTTTGCTCAAATCGACCCGGGAATCAATTTTTCGTATTCTACGGCTCATTTGCTACAACTTTGCAAAAATTTGTGAAAACGAACAATTTTGATCCCCTCGACGTACACCGACCATCAGACTCGAAAAAATTTTTTTGCTCAAATCGACCCGGGAATCAATTTTTCGTATTCTACGGCTCATTTGCTACAACTTTGCAAAAATTTGTGAAAACGAACAATTTTGATCCCCTCGACGTACACCGACCATCAGACTCGAAAAAATTTTTTTGCTCAAATCGACCCGGGAATCAATTTTTCGTATTCTACGGCTCATTTGCTACAACTTTGCAAAAATTTGTGAAAACGAACAATTTTGATCCCCTCGACGTACACCGACCATCAGACTCGAAAAAATTTTTTTGCTCAAATCGACCCGGGAATCAATTTTTCGTATTCTACGGCTCATTTGCTACAACTTTGCAAAAATTTGTGAAAACGAACAATTTTGATCCCCTCGACGTACACCGACCATCCGACGAGAAAAATGTCTCAAAAATTTTTTTGCTCAAATCGACCCGGGAATCAATTTTTCGTATTCTACGGCTCATTTGCTACAACTTTGCAAAAATTTGTGAAAACGAACAATTTTGATCCCCTCGACGTACACCGACCATCCGACGAGAAAAATGTCTCAAAAATTTTTTTGCTCAAATCGACCCGGGAATCAATTTTTCGTATTCTACGGCTCATTTGCTACAACTTTGCAAAAATTTGTGAAAACGAACAATTTTGATCCCCTCGACGTACACCGACCATCCGACGAGAAAAAATTTTTTTGCTCAAATCGACCCGGGAATCAATTTTTCGTATTCTACGGCTCATTTGCTACAACTTTGCAAAAATTTGTGAAAACGAACAATTTTGATCCCCTCGACGTACACCGACCATCAGACTCGAAAAAATTTTTTTGCTCAAATCGACCCGGGAATCAATTTTTCGTATTCTACGGCTCATTTGCTACAACTTTGCAAAAATTTGTGAAAACGAACAATTTTGATCCCCTCGACGTACACCGACCATCAGACTCGAAAAAATTTTTTTGCTCAAATCGACCCGGGAATCAATTTTTCGTATTCTACGGCTCATTTGCTACAACTTTGCAAAAATTTGTGAAAACGAACAATTTTGATCCCCTCGACGTACACCGACCATCAGACTCGAAAAAATTTTTTTGCTCAAATCGACCCGGGAATCAATTTTTCGTATTCTACGGCTCATTTGCTACAACTTTGCAAAAATTTGTGAAAACGAACAATTTTGATCCCCTCGACGTACACCGACCATCAGACTCGAAAAAATTTTTTTGCTCAAATCGACCCGGGAATCAATTTTTCGTATTCTACGGCTCATTTGCTACAACTTTGCAAAAATTTGTGAAAACGAACAATTTTGATCCCCTCGACGTACACCGACCATCAGACTCGAAAAAATTTTTTTGCTCAAATCGACCCGGGAATCAATTTTTCGTATTCTACGGCTCATTTGCTACAACTTTGCAAAAATTTGTGAAAACGAACAATTTTGATCCCCTCGACGTACACCGACCATCAGACTCGAAAAAATTTTTTTGCTCAAATCGACCCGGGAATCAATTTTTCGTATTCTACGGCTCATTTGCTACAACTTTGCAAAAATTTGTGAAAACGAACAATTTTGATCCCCTCGACGTACACCGACCATCAGACTCGAAAAAATTTTTTTGCTCAAATCGACCCGGGAATCAATTTTTCGTATTCTACGGCTCATTTGCTACAACTTTGCAAAAATTTGTGAAAACGAACAATTTTGATCCCCTCGACGTACACCGACCATCAGACTCGAAAAAATTTTTTTGCTCAAATCGACCCGGGAATCAATTTTTCGTATTCTACGGCTCATTTGCTACAACTTTGCAAAAATTTGTGAAAACGAACAATTTTGATCCCCTCGACGTACACCGACCATCAGACTCGAAAAAATTTTTTTGCTCAAATCGACCCGGGAATCAATTTTTCGTATTCTACGGCTCATTTGCTACAACTTTGCAAAAATTTGTGAAAACGAACAATTTTGATCCCCTCGACGTACACCGACCATCAGACTCGAAAAAATTTTTTTGCTCAAATCGACCCGGGAATCAATTTTTCGTATTCTACGGCTCATTTGCTACAACTTTGCAAAAATTTGTGAAAACGAACAATTTTGATCCCCTCGACGTACACCGACCATCAGACTCGAAAAAATTTTTTTGCTCAAATCGACCCGGGAATCAATTTTTCGTATTCTACGGCTCATTTGCTACAACTTTGCAAAAATTTGTGAAAACGAACAATTTTGATCCCCTCGACGTACACCGACCATCAGACTCGAAAAAATTTTTTTGCTCAAATCGACCCGGGAATCAATTTTTCGTATTCTACGGCTCATTTGCTACAACTTTGCAAAAATTTGTGAAAACGAACAATTTTGATCCCCTCGACGTACACCGACCATCTGACTCGAAAAAATTTTTTTGCTCAAATCGACCCGGGAATCAATTTTTCGTATTCTACGGCTCATTTGCTACAACTTTGCAAAAATTTGTGAAAACGAACAATTTTGATCCCCTCGACGTACACCGACCATCCGACGAGAAAAATGTCTCAAAAATTTTTTTGCTCAAATCGACCCGGGAATCAATTTTTCGTATTCTACGGCTCATTTGCTACAACTTTGCAAAAATTTGTGAAAACGAACAATTTTGATCCCCTCGACGTACACCGACCATCTGACTCGAAAAAATTTTTTTGCTCAAATCGACCCGGGAATCAAGGGAATCAATTTTTCGTATTCTACGGCTCATTTGCTACAACTTTGCAAAAATTTGTGAAAACGAACAATTTTGATCCCCTCGACGTACACCGACCATCAGACTCGAAAAAATTTTTTTGCTCAAATCGACCCGGGAATCAATTTTTCGTATTCTACGGCTCATTTGCTACAACTTTGCAAAAATTTGTGAAAACGAACAATTTTGATCCCCTCGACGTACACCGACCATCAGACTCGAAAAAATTTTTTTGCTCAAATCGACCCGGGAATCAATTTTTCGTATTCTACGGCTCATTTGCTACAACTTTGCAAAAATTTGTGAAAACGAACAATTTTGATCCCCTCGACGTACACCGACCATCAGACTCGAAAAAATTTTTTGCTCAAATCGACCCGGGAATCAATTTTTCGTATTCTACGGCTCATTTGCTACAACTTTGCAAAAATTTGTGAAAACGAACAATTTTGATCCCCTCGACGTACACCGACCATCAGACTCGAAAAAATTTTTTTGCTCAAATCGACCCGGGAATCAATTTTTCGTATTCTACGGCTCATTTGCTACAACTTTGCAAAAATTTGTGAAAACGAACAATTTTGATCCCCTCGACGTACACCGACCATCAGACTCGAAAAAATTTTTTTGCTCAAATCGACCCGGGAATCAATTTTTCGTATTCTACGGCTCATTTGCTACAACTTTGCAAAAATTTGTGAAAACGAACAATTTTGATCCCCTCGACGTACACCGACCATCAGACTCGAAAAAATTTTTTTGCTCAAATCGACCCGGGAATCAATTTTTCGTATTCTACGGCTCATTTGCTACAACTTTGCAAAAATTTGTGAAAACGAACAATTTTGATCCCCTCGACGTACACCGACCATCAGACTCGAAAAAATTTTTTTGCTCAAATCGACCCGGGAATCAATTTTTCGTATTCTACGGCTCATTTGCTACAACTTTGCAAAAATTTGTGAAAACGAACAATTTTGATCCCCTCGACGTACACCGACCATCAGACTCGAAAAAATTTTTTTGCTCAAATCGACCCGGGAATCAATTTTTCGTATTCTACGGCTCATTTGCTACAACTTTGCAAAAATTTGTGAAAACGAACAATTTTGATCCCCTCGACGTACACCGACCATCAGACTCGAAAAAATTTTTTTTGCTCAAATCGACCCGGGAATCAATTTTTCGTATTCTACGGCTCATTTGCTACAACTTTGCAAAAATTTGTGAAAACGAACAATTTTGATCCCCTCGACGTACACCGACCATCCGACGAGAAAAATGTCTCAAAAATTTTTTTGCTCAAATCGACCCGGGAATCAATTTTTCGTATTCTACGGCTCATTTGCTACAACTTTGCAAAAATTTGTGAAAACGAACAATTTTGATCCCCTCGACGTACACCGACCATCAGACTCGAAAAAATTTTTTTGCTCAAATCGACCCGGGAATCAATTTTTCGTATTCTACGGCTCATTTGCTACAACTTTGCAAAAATTTGTGAAAACGAACAATTTTGATCCCCTCGACGTACACCGACCATCAGACTCGAAAAAATTTTTTTGCTCAAATCGACCCGGGAATCAATTTTTCGTATTCTACGGCTCATTTGCTACAACTTTGCAAAAATTTGTGAAAACGAACAATTTTGATCCCCTCGACGTACACCGACCATCCGACGAGAAAAATGTCTCAAAAATTTTTTTGCTCAAATCGACCCGGGAATCAATTTTTCGTATTCTACGGCTCATTTGCTACAACTTTGCAAAAATTTGTGAAAACGAACAATTTTGATCCCCTCGACGTACACCGACCATCAGACTCGAAAAAATTTTTTTGCTCAAATCGACCCGGGAATCAATTTTTCGTATTCTACGGCTCATTTGCTACAACTTTGCAAAAATTTGTGAAAACGAACAATTTTGATCCCCTCGACGTACACCGACCATCAGACTCGAAAAAATTTTTTTGCTCAAATCGACCCGGGAATCAATTTTTCGTATTCTACGGCTCATTTGCTACAACTTTGCAAAAATTTGTGAAAACGAACAATTTTGATCCCCTCGACGTACACCGACCATCCGACGAGAAAAATGTCTCAAAAATTTTTTTGCTCAAATCGACCCGGGAATCAATTTTTCGTATTCTACGGCTCATTTGCTACAACTTTGCAAAAATTTGTGAAAACGAACAATTTTGATCCCCTCGACGTACACCGACCATCAGACTCGAAAAAATTTTTTTGCTCAAATCGACCCGGGAATCAATTTTTCGTATTCTACGGCTCATTTGCTACAACTTTGCAAAAATTTGTGAAAACGAACAATTTTGATCCCCTCGACGTACACCGACCATCAGACTCGAAAAAATTTTTTTGCTCAAATCGACCCGGGAATCAATTTTTCGTATTCTACGGCTCATTTGCTACAACTTTGCAAAAATTTGTGAAAACGAACAATTTTGATCCCCTCGACGTACACGACCATCCGACGAGAAAAATGTCTCAAAAATTTTTTTGCTCAAATCGACCCGGGAATCAATTTTTCGTATTCTACGGCTCATTTGCTACAACTTTGCAAAAATTTGTGAAAACGAACAATTTTGATCCCCTCGACGTACACCGACCATCAGACTCGAAAAAATTTTTTTGCTCAAATCGACCCGGGAATCAATTTTTCGTATTCTACGGCTCATTTGCTACAACTTTGCCAAAATTTGTGAAAACGAACAATTTTGATCCCCTCGACGTACACCGACCATCCGACGAGAAAAATGTCTCAAAAATTTTTTTGCTCAAATCGACCCGGGAATCAATTTTTCGTATTCTACGGCTCATTTGCTACAACTTTGCAAAAATTTGTGAAAACGAACAATTTTGATCCCCTCGACGTACACCGACCATCAGACTCGAAAAAATTTTTTTGCTCAAATCGACCCGGGAATCAATTTTTCGTATTCTACGGCTCATTTGCTACAACTTTGCAAAAATTTGTGAAAACGAACAATTTTGATCCCCTCGACGTACACCGACCATCAGACTCGAAAAAATTTTTTTGCTCAAATCGACCCGGGAATCAATTTTTCGTATTCTACGGCTCATTTGCTACAACTTTGCAAAAATTTGTGAAAACGAACAATTTTGATCCCCTCGACGTACACGACCATCCGACGAGAAAAATGTCTCAAAAATTTTTTTGCTCAAATCGACCCGGGAATCAATTTTTCGTATTCTACGGCTCATTTGCTACAACTTTGCAAAAATTTGTGAAAACGAACAATTTTGATCCCCTCGACGTACACCGACCATCAGACTCGAAAAAATTTTTTTGCTCAAATCGACCCGGGAATCAATTTTTCGTATTCTACGGCTCATTTGCTACAACTTTGCCAAAATTTGTGAAAACGAACAATTTTGATCCCCTCGACGTACACCGACCATCCGACGAGAAAAATGTCTCAAAAATTTTTTTGCTCAAATCGACCCGGGAATCAATTTTTCGTATTCTACGGCTCATTTGCTACAACTTTGCAAAAATTTGTGAAAACGAACAATTTTGATCCCCTCGACGTACACCGACCATCAGACTCGAAAAAATTTTTTTGCTCAAATCGACCCGGGAATCAATTTTTCGTATTCTACGGCTCATTTGCTACAACTTTGCAAAAATTTGTGAAAACGAACAATTTTGATCCCCTCGACGTACACCGACCATCAGACTCGAAAAAATTTTTTTGCTCAAATCGACCCGGGAATCAATTTTTCGTATTCTACGGCTCATTTGCTACAACTTTGCAAAAATTTGTGAAAACGAACAATTTTGATCCCCTCGACGTACACCGACCATCAGACTCGAAAAAATTTTTTTGCTCAAATCGACCCGGGAATCAATTTTTCGTATTCTACGGCTCATTTGCTACAACTTTGCAAAAATTTGTGAAAACGAACAATTTTGATCCCCTCGACGTACACCGACCATCAGACTCGAAAAAATTTTTTTGCTCAAATCGACCCGGGAATCAATTTTTCGTATTCTACGGCTCATTTGCTACAACTTTGCAAAAATTTGTGAAAACGAACAATTTTGATCCCCTCGACGTACACCGACCATCAGACTCGAAAAAATTTTTTTGCTCAAATCGACCCGGGAATCAATTTTTCGTATTCTACGGCTCATTTGCTACAACTTTGCAAAAATTTGTGAAAACGAACAATTTTGATCCCCTCGACGTACACCGACCATCAGACTCGAAAAAATTTTTTTGCTCAAATCGACCCGGGAATCAATTTTTCGTATTCTACGGCTCATTTGCTACAACTTTGCAAAAATTTGTGAAAACGAACAATTTTGATCCCCTCGACGTACACCGACCATCCGACGAGAAAAATGTCTCAAAAATTTTTTTGCTCAAATCGACCCGGGAATCAATTTTTCGTATTCTACGGCTCATTTGCTACAACTTTGCAAAAATTTGTGAAAACGAACAATTTTGATCCCCTCGACGTACACCGACCATCAGACTCGAAAAAATTTTTTTGCTCAAATCGACCCGGGAATCAATTTTTCGTATTCTACGGCTCATTTGCTACAACTTTGCAAAAATTTGTGAAAACGAACAATTTTGATCCCCTCGACGTACACCGACCATCAGACTCGAAAAAATTTTTTTGCTCAAATCGACCCGGGAATCAATTTTTCGTATTCTACGGCTCATTTGCTACAACTTTGCAAAAATTTGTGAAAACGAACAATTTTGATCCCCTCGACGTACACGACCATTCGACGAGAAAAATGTCTCAAAAATTTTTTTGCTCAAATCGACCCGGGAATCAATTTTTCGTATTCTACGGCTCATTTGCCACAACTTTGCAAAAATTTGTGAAAACGAACAATTTTGATCCCCTCGACGTACACCGACCATCCGACGAGAAAAATGTCTCAAAAATTTTTTTGCTCAAATCGACCCGGGAATCAATTTTTCGTATTCTACGGCTCATTTGCTACAACTTTGCAAAAATTTGTGAAAACGAACAATTTTGATCCCCTCGACGTACACGACCATCCGACGAGAAAAATGTCTCAAAAATTTTTTTGCTCAAATCGACCCGGGAATCAATTTTTCGTATTCTACGGCTCATTTGCTACAACTTTGCAAAAATTTGTGAAAACGAACAATTTTGATCCCCTCGACGTACACCGACCATCAGACTCGAAAAAATTTTTTTGCTCAAATCGACCCGGGAATCAATTTTTCGTATTCTACGGCTCATTTGCTACAACTTTGCAAAAATTTGTGAAAACGAACAATTTTGATCCCCTCGACGTACACCGACCATCCGACGAGAAAAATGTCTCAAAAATTTTTTTGCTCAAATCGACCCGGGAATCAATTTTTCGTATTCTACGGCTCATTTGCTACAACTTTGCAAAAATTTGTGAAAACGAACAATTTTGATCCCCTCGACGTACACCGACCATCAGACTCGAAAAAATTTTTTTGCTCAAATCGACCCGGGAATCAATTTTTCGTATTCTACGGCTCATTTGCTACAACTTTGCAAAAATTTGTGAAAACGAACAATTTTGATCCCCTCGACGTACACCGACCATCAGACTCGAAAAAATTTTTTTGCTCAAATCGACCCGGGAATCAATTTTTCGTATTCTACGGCTCATTTGCTACAACTTTGCAAAAATTTGTGAAAACGAACAATTTTGATCCCCTCGACGTACACCGACCATCAGACTCGAAAAAATTTTTTTGCTCAAATCGACCCGGGAATCAATTTTTCGTATTCTACGGCTCATTTGCTACAACTTTGCAAAAATTTGTGAAAACGAACAATTTTGATCCCCTCGACGTACACCGACCATCAGACTCGAAAAAATTTTTTTGCTCAAATCGACCCGGGAATCAATTTTTCGTATTCTACGGCTCATTTGCTACAACTTTGCAAAAATTTGTGAAAACGAACAATTTTGATCCCCTCGACGTACACCGACCATCAGACTCGAAAAAATTTTTTTGCTCAAATCGACCCGGGAATCAATTTTTCGTATTCTACGGCTCATTTGCTACAACTTTGCAAAAATTTGTGAAAACGAACAATTTTGATCCCCTCGACGTACACCGACCATCAGACTCGAAAAAATTTTTTTGCTCAAATCGACCCGGGAATCAATTTTTCGTATTCTACGGCTCATTTGCTACAACTTTGCAAAAATTTGTGAAAACGAACAATTTTGATCCCCTCGACGTACACGACCATCCGACGAGAAAAATGTCTCAAAAATTTTTTTGCTCAAATCGACCCGGGAATCAATTTTTCGTATTCTACGGCTCATTTGCTACAACTTTGCAAAAATTTGTGAAAACGAACAATTTTGATCCCCTCGACGTACACCGACCATCAGACTCGAAAAAATTTTTTTGCTCAAATCGACCCGGGAATCAATTTTTCGTATTCTACGGCTCATTTGCTACAACTTTGCCAAAATTTGTGAAAACGAACAATTTTGATCCCCTCGACGTACACCGACCATCCGACGAGAAAAATGTCTCAAAAATTTTTTTGCTCAAATCGACCCGGGAATCAATTTTTCGTATTCTACGGCTCATTTGCTACAACTTTGCAAAAATTTGTGAAAACGAACAATTTTGATCCCCTCGACGTACACCGACCATCAGACTCGAAAAAATTTTTTTGCTCAAATCGACCCGGGAATCAATTTTTCGTATTCTACGGCTCATTTGCTACAACTTTGCAAAAATTTGTGAAAACGAACAATTTTGATCCCCTCGACGTACACCGACCATCAGACTCGAAAAAAATTTTTTGCTCAAATCGACCCGGGAATCAATTTTTCGTATTCTACGGCTCATTTGCTACAACTTTGCAAAAATTTGTGAAAACGAACAATTTTGATCCCCTCGACGTACACGACCATCCGACGAGAAAAATGTCTCAAAAATTTTTTTGCTCAAATCGACCCGGGAATCAATTTTTCGTATTCTACGGCTCATTTGCTACAACTTTGCAAAAATTTGTGAAAACGAACAATTTTGATCCCCTCGACGTACACGACCATCCGACGAGAAAAATGTCTCAAAAATTTTTTTGCTCAAATCGACCCGGGAATCAATTTTTCGTATTCTACGGCTCATTTGCTACAACTTTGCAAAAATTTGTGAAAACGAACAATTTTGATCCCCTCGACGTACACCGACCATCAGACTCGAAAAAATTTTTTTGCTCAAATCGACCCGGGAATCAATTTTTCGTATTCTACGGCTCATTTGCTACAACTTTGCAAAAATTTGTGAAAACGAACAATTTTGATCCCCTCGACGTACACCGACCATCAGACTCGAAAAAATTTTTTTGCTCAAATCGACCCGGGAATCAATTTTTCGTATTCTACGGCTCATTTGCTACAACTTTGCAAAAATTTGTGAAAACGAACAATTTTGATCCCCTCGACGTACACCGACCATCAGACTCGAAAAAATTTTTTTGCTCAAATCGACCCGGGAATCAATTTTTCGTATTCTACGGCTCATTTGCTACAACTTTGCAAAAATTTGTGAAAACGAACAATTTTGATCCCCTCGACGTACACCGACCATCAGACTCGAAAAAATTTTTTTGCTCAAATCGACCCGGGAATCAATTTTTCGTATTCTACGGCTCATTTGCTACAACTTTGCAAAAATTTGTGAAAACGAACAATTTTGATCCCCTCGACGTACACCGACCATCAGACTCGAAAAAATTTTTTTGCTCAAATCGACCCGGGAATCAATTTTTCGTATTCTACGGCTCATTTGCTACAACTTTGCAAAAATTTGTGAAAACGAACAATTTTGATCCCCTCGACGTACACCGACCATCAGACTCGAAAAAATTTTTTTGCTCAAATCGACCCGGGAATCAATTTTTCGTATTCTACGGCTCATTTGCTACAACTTTGCAAAAATTTGTGAAAACGAACAATTTTGATCCCCTCGACGTACACCGACCATCAGACTCGAAAAAATTTTTTTGCTCAAATCGACCCGGGAATCAATTTTTCGTATTCTACGGCTCATTTGCTACAACTTTGCAAAAATTTGTGAAAACGAACAATTTTGATCCCCTCGACGTACACCGACCATCAGACTCGAAAAAATTTTTTTGCTCAAATCGACCCGGGAATCAATTTTTCGTATTCTACGGCTCATTTGCTACAACTTTGCAAAAATTTGTGAAAACGAACAATTTTGATCCCCTCGACGTACACCGACCATCAGACTCGAAAAAATTTTTTTGCTCAAATCGACCCGGGAATCAATTTTTCGTATTCTACGGCTCATTTGCTACAACTTTGCAAAAATTTGTGAAAACGAACAATTTTGATCCCCTCGACGTACACCGACCATCCGACGAGAAAAATGTCTCAAAAATTTTTTTGCTCAAATCGACCCGGGAATCAATTTTTCGTATTCTACGGCTCATTTGCTACAACTTTGCAAAAATTTGTGAAAACGAACAATTTTGATCCCCTCGACGTACACCGACCATCAGACTCGAAAAAATTTTTTTGCTCAAATCGACCCGGGAATCAATTTTTCGTATTCTACGGCTCATTTGCTACAACTTTGCAAAAATTTGTGAAAACGAACAATTTTGATCCCCTCGACGTACACCGACCATCAGACTCGAAAAAATTTTTTTGCTCAAATCGACCCGGGAATCAATTTTTCGTATTCTACGGCTCATTTGCTACAACTTTGCAAAAATTTGTGAAAACGAACAATTTTGATCCCCTCGACGTACACCGACCATCAGACTCGAAAAAATTTTTTTGCTCAAATCGACCCGGGAATCAATTTTTCGTATTATTCGGCTCATTTGCTACAACTTTGCAAAAATTTGTGAAAACGAACAATTTTGATCCCCTCGACGTACACCGACCATCAGACTCGAAAAAATTTTTTTGCTCAAATCGACCCGGGAATCAATTTTTCGTATTCTACGGCTCATTTGCTACAACTTTGCAAAAATTTGTGAAAACGAACAATTTTGATCCCCTCGACGTACACCGACCATCAGACTCGAAAAAATTTTTTTGCTCAAATCGACCCGGGAATCAATTTTTCGTATTCTACGGCTCATTTGCTACAACTTTGCAAAAATTTGTGAAAACGAACAATTTTGATCCCCTCGACGTACACCGACCATCAGACTCGAAAAAATTTTTTTGCTCAAATCGACCCGGGAATCAATTTTTCGTATTCTACGGCTCATTTGCTACAACTTTGCAAAAATTTGTGAAAACGAACAATTTTGATCCCCTCGACGTACACCGACCATCAGACTCGAAAAAATTTTTTTGCTCAAATCGACCCGGGAATCAATTTTTCGTATTCTACGGCTCATTTGCTACAACTTTGCAAAAATTTGTGAAAACGAACAATTTTGATCCCCTCGACGTACACCGACCATCAGACTCGAAAAAATTTTTTTGCTCAAATCGACCCGGGAATCAATTTTTCGTATTCTACGGCTCATTTGCTACAACTTTGCAAAAATTTGTGAAAACGAACAATTTTGATCCCCTCGACGTACACCGACCATCCGACGAGAAAAATGTCTCAAAAATTTTTTTGCTCAAATCGACCCGGGAATCAATTTTTCGTATTCTACGGCTCATTTGCTACAACTTTGCAAAAATTTGTGAAAACGAACAATTTTGATCCCCTCGACGTACACCGACCATCCGACGAGAAAAATGTCTCAAAAATTTTTTTGCTCAAATCGACCCGGGAATCAATTTTTCGTATTCTACGGCTCATTTGCTACAACTTTGCAAAAATTTGTGAAAACGAACAATTTTGATCCCCTCGACGTACACCGACCATCAGACTCGAAAAAATTTTTTTGCTCAAATCGACCCGGGAATCAATTTTTCGTATTCTACGGCTCATTTGCTACAACTTTGCAAAAATTTGTGAAAACGAACAATTTTGATCCCCTCGACGTACACCGACCATCAGACTCGAAAAAATTTTTTTGCTCAAATCGACCCGGGAATCAATTTTTCGTATTCTACGGCTCATTTGCTACAACTTTGCAAAAATTTGTGAAAACGAACAATTTTGATCCCCTCGACGTACACCGACCATCCGACGAGAAAAATGTCTCAAAAATTTTTTTGCTCAAATCGACCCGGGAATCAATTTTTCGTATTCTACGGCTCATTTGCTACAACTTTGCAAAAATTTGTGAAAACGAACAATTTTGATCCCCTCGACGTACACCGACCATCAGACTCGAAAAAATTTTTTTGCTCAAATCGACCCGGGAATCAATTTTTCGTATTCTACGGCTCATTTGCTACAACTTTGCAAAAATTTGTGAAAACGAACAATTTTGATCCCCTCGACGTACACCGACCATCAGACTCGAAAAAATTTTTTTGCTCAAATCGACCCGGGAATCAATTTTTCGTATTCTACGGCTCATTTGCTACAACTTTGCAAAAATTTGTGAAAACGAACAATTTTGATCCCCTCGACGTACACCGACCATCCGACGAGAAAAATGTCTCAAAAATTTTTTTGCTCAAATCGACCCGGGAATCAATTTTTCGTATTCTACGGCTCATTTGCTACAACTTTGCAAAAATTTGTGAAAACGAACAATTTTGATCCCCTCGACGTACACCGACCATCAGACTCGAAAAAATTTTTTTGCTCAAATCGACCCGGGAATCAATTTTTCGTATTCTACGGCTCATTTGCTACAACTTTGCAAAAATTTGTGAAAACGAACAATTTTGATCCCCTCGACGTACACCGACCATCAGACTCGAAAAAATTTTTTTGCTCAAATCGACCCGGGAATCAATTTTTCGTATTCTACGGCTCATTTGCTACAACTTTGCAAAAATTTGTGAAAACGAACAATTTTGATCCCCTCGACGTACACCGACCATCAGACTCGAAAAAATTTTTTTGCTCAAATCGACCCGGGAATCAATTTTTCGTATTCTACGGCTCATTTGCTACAACTTTGCAAAAATTTGTGAAAACGAACAATTTTGATCCCCTCGACGTACACCGACCATCCGACGAGAAAAATGTCTCAAAAATTTTTTTGCTCAAATCGACCCGGGAATCAATTTTTCGTATTCTACGGCTCATTTGCTACAACTTTGCAAAAATTTGTGAAAACGAACAATTTTGATCCCCTCGACGTGCACCGACCATCAGACTCGAAAAAATTTTTTTGCTCAAATCGACCCGGGAATCAATTTTTCGTATTCTACGGCTCATTTGCTACAACTTTGCAAAAATTTGTGAAAACGAACAATTTTGATCCCCTCGACGTACACCGACCATCCGACGAGAAAAATGTCTCAAAAATTTTTTTGCTCAAATCGACCCGGGAATCAATTTTTCGTATTCTACGGCTCATTTGCTACAACTTTGCAAAAATTTGTGAAAACGAACAATTTTGATCCCCTCGACGTACACCGACCATCAGACTCGAAAAAATTTTTTTGCTCAAATCGACCCGGGAATCAATTTTTCGTATTCTACGGCTCATTTGCTACAACTTTGCAAAAATTTGTGAAAACGAACAATTTTGATCCCCTCGACGTACACCGACCATCAGACTCGAAAAAATTTTTTTGCTCAAATCGACCCGGGAATCAATTTTTCGTATTCTACGGCTCATTTGCTACAACTTTGCAAAAATTTGTGAAAACGAACAATTTTGATCCCCTCGACGTACACCGACCATCCGACGAGAAAAATGTCTCAAAAATTTTTTTGCTCAAATCGACCCGGGAATCAATTTTTCGTATTCTACGGCTCATTTGCTACAACTTTGCAAAAATTTGTGAAAACGAACAATTTTGATCCCCTCGACGTACACCGACCATCCGACGAGAAAAATGTCTCAAAAATTTTTTTGCTCAAATCGACCCGGGAATCAATTTTTCGTATTCTACGGCTCATTTGCTACAACTTTGCAAAAATTTGTGAAAACGAACAATTTTGATCCCCTCGACGTACACCGACCATCAGACTCGAAAAAATTTTTTTGCTCAAATCGACCCGGGAATCAATTTTTCGTATTCTACGGCTCATTTGCTACAACTTTGCAAAAATTTGTGAAAACGAACAATTTTGATCCCCTCGACGTACACCGACCATCAGACTCGAAAAAATTTTTTTGCTCAAATCGACCCGGGAATCAATTTTTCGTATTCTACGGCTCATTTGCTACAACTTTGCAAAAATTTGTGAAAACGAACAATTTTGATCCCCTCGACGTACACCGACCATCCGACGAGAAAAATGTCTCAAAAATTTTTTTGCTCAAATCGACCCGGGAATCAATTTTTCGTATTCTACGGCTCATTTGCTACAACTTTGCAAAAATTTGTGAAAACGAACAATTTTGATCCCCTCGACGTACACCGACCATCCGACGAGAAAAATGTCTCAAAAATTTTTTTGCTCAAATCGACCCGGGAATCAATTTTTCGTATTCTACGGCTCATTTGCTACAACTTTGCAAAAATTTGTGAAAACGAACAATTTTGATCCCCTCGACGTACACGACCATCCGACGAGAAAAATGTCTCAAAAATTTTTTTGCTCAAATCGACCCGGGAATCAATTTTTCGTATTCTACGGCTCATTTGCTACAACTTTGCAAAAATTTGTGAAAACGAACAATTTTGATCCCCTCGACGTACACGACCATCCGACGAGAAAAATGTCTCAAAAATTTTTTTGCTCAAATCGACCCGGGAATCAATTTTTCGTATTCTACGGCTCATTTGCTACAACTTTGCAAAAATTTGTGAAAACGAACAATTTTGATCCCCTCGACGTACACCGACCTCAGACTCGAAAAAATTTTTTTGCTCAAATCGACCCGGGAATCAATTTTTCGTATTCTACGGCTCATTTGCTACAACTTTGCAAAAATTTGTGAAAACGAACAATTTTGATCCCCTCGACGTACACCGACCATCCGACGAGAAAAATGTCTCAAAAATTTTTTTGCTCAAATCGACCCGGGAATCAATTTTTCGT
Source organism: Anopheles moucheti (assembly GCF_943734755.1). Taxonomy (NCBI): domain Eukaryota; kingdom Metazoa; phylum Arthropoda; class Insecta; order Diptera; family Culicidae; genus Anopheles; species Anopheles moucheti. The sequence continues at coordinate 1,140,990 of NW_026453537.1, forward strand.
ATTCTACGGCTCATTTGCTACAACTTTGCAAAAATTTGTGAAAACGAACAATTTTGATCCCCTCGACGTACACCGACCATCAGACTCGAAAAAATTTTTTTGCTCAAATCGACCCGGGAATCAATTTTTCGTATTCTACGGCTCATTTGCTACAACTTTGCAAAAATTTGTGAAAACGAACAATTTTGATCCCCTCGACGTACACCGACCATCAGACTCGAAAAAATTTTTTTGCTCAAATCGACCCGGGAATCAATTTTTCGTATTCTACGGCTCATTTGCTACAACTTTGCAAAAATTTGTGAAAACGAACAATTTTGATCCCCTCGACGTACACCGACCATCAGACTCGAAAAAATTTTTTTGCTCAAATCGACCCGGGAATCAATTTTTCGTATTCTACGGCTCATTTGCTACAACTTTGCAAAAATTTGTGAAAACGAACAATTTTGATCCCCTCGACGTACACCGACCATCAGACTCGAAAAAATTTTTTTGCTCAAATCGACCCGGGAATCAATTTTTCGTATTCTACGGCTCATTTGCTACAACTTTGAAAAAATTTGTGAAAACGAACAATTTTGATCCCCTCGACGTACACCGACCATCCGACGAGAAAAATGTCTCAAAAATTTTTTTGCTCAAATCGACCCGGGAATCAATTTTTCGTATTCTACGGCTCATTTGCTACAACTTTGCAAAAATTTGTGAAAACGAACAATTTTGATCCCCTCGACGTACACGACCATCCGACGAGAAAAATGTCTCAAAAATTTTTTTGCTCAAATCGACCCGGGAATCAATTTTTCGTATTCTACGGCTCATTTGCTACAACTTTGCAAAAATTTGTGAAAATGAACAATTTTGATCCCCTCGACGTACACCGACCATCCGACGAGAAAAATGTCTCAAAAATTTTTTTGCTCAAATCGACCCGGGAATCAATTTTTCGTATTCTACGGCTCATTTGCTACAACTTTGCAAAAATTTGTGAAAACGAACAATTTTGATCCCCTCGACGTACACCGACCATCAGACTCGAAAAAATTTTTTTGCTCAAATCGACCCGGGAATCAATTTTTCGTATTCTACGGCTCATTTGCTACAACTTTGCAAAAATTTGTGAAAACGAACAATTTTGATCCCCTCGACGTACACCGACCATCAGACTCGAAAAAATTTTTTTGCTCAAATCGACCCGGGAATCAATTTTTCGTATTCTACGGCTCATTTGCTACAACTTTGCAAAAATTTGTGAAAACGAACAATTTTGATCCCCTCGACGTACACCGACCATCCGACGAGAAATATGTCTCAAAAATTTTTTTGCTCAAATCGACCCGGGAATCAATTTTTCGTATTCTACGGCTCATTTGCTACAACTTTGCAAAAATTTGTGAAAATGAACAATTTTGATCCCCTCGACGTACACCGACCATCCGACGAGAAAAATGTCTCAAAAATTTTTTTGCTCAAATCGACCCGGGAATCAATTTTTCGTATTCTACGGCTCATTTGCTACAACTTTGCAAAAATTTGTGAAAACGAACAATTTTGATCCCCTCGACGTACACCGACCATCAGACTCGAAAAAATTTTTTTGCTCAAATCGACCCGGGAATCAATTTTTCGTATTCTACGGCTCATTTGCTACAACTTTGCAAAAATTTGTGAAAACGAACAATTTTGATCCCCTCGACGTACACCGACCATCAGACTCGAAAAAATTTTTTTGCTCAAATCGACCCGGGAATCAATTTTTCGTATTCTACGGCTCATTTGCTACAACTTTGCAAAAATTTGTGAAAACGAACAATTTTGATCCCCTCGACGTACACCGACCATCCGACGAGAAAAATGTCTCAAAAATTTTTTTGCTCAAATCGACCCGGGAATCAATTTTTCGTATTCTACGGCTCATTTGCTACAACTTTGCAAAAATTTGTGAAAACGAACAATTTTGATCCCCTCGACGTACACCGACCATCAGACTCGAAAAAATTTTTTTGCTCAAATCGACCCGGGAATCAATTTTTCGTATTCTACGGCTCATTTGCTACAACTTTGCAAAAATTTGTGAAAACGAACAATTTTGATCCCCTCGACGTACACCGACCATCAGACTCGAAAAAATTTTTTTGCTCAAATCGACCCGGGAATCAATTTTTCGTATTCTACGGCTCATTTGCTACAACTTTGCAAAAATTTGTGAAAACGAACAATTTTGATCCCCTCGACGTACACCGACCATCAGACTCGAAAAAATTTTTTTGCTCAAATCGACCCGGGAATCAATTTTTCGTATTCTACGGCTCATTTGCTACAACTTTGCAAAAATTTGTGAAAACGAACAATTTTGATCCCCTCGACGTACACCGACCATCCGACGAGAAAAATGTCTCAAAAATTTTTTTGCTCAAATCGACCCGGGAATCAATTTTTCGTATTCTACGGCTCATTTGCTACAACTTTGCAAAAATTTGTGAAAACGAACAATTTTGATCCCCTCGACGTACACCGACCATCCGACGAGAAAAATGTCTCAAAAATTTTTTTGCTCAAATCGACCCGGGAATCAATTTTTCGTATTCTACGGCTCATTTGCTACAACTTTGCAAAAATTTGTGAAAACGAACAATTTTGATCCCCTCGACGTACACGACCATCCGACGAGAAAAATGTCTCAAAAATTTTTTTGCTCAAATCGACCCGGGAATCAATTTTTCGTATTCTACGGCTCATTTGCTACAACTTTGCAAAAATTTGTGAAAACGAACAATTTTGATCCCCTCGACGTACACCGACCATCAGACTCGAAAAAATTTTTTTGCTCAAATCGACCCGGGAATCAATTTTTCGTATTCTACGGCTCATTTGCTACAACTTTGCAAAAATTTGTGAAAACGAACAATTTTGATCCCCTCGACGTACACCGACCATCAGACTCGAAAAAATTTTTTTGCTCAAATCGACCCGGGAATCAATTTTTCGTATTCTACGGCTCATTTGCTACAACTTTGCAAAAATTTGTGAAAACGAACAATTTTGATCCCCTCGACGTACACCGACCATCAGACTCGAAAAAATTTTTTTGCTCAAATCGACCCGGGAATCAATTTTTCGTATTCTACGGCTCATTTGCTACAACTTTGCAAAAATTTGTGAAAACGAACAATTTTGATCCCCTCGACGTACACCGACCATCAGACTCGAAAAATTTTTTTTGCTCAAATCGACCCGGGAATCAATTTTTCGTATTCTACGGCTCATTTGCTACAACTTTGCAAAAATTTGTGAAAACGAACAATTTTGATCCCCTCGACGTACACCGACCATCAGACTCGAAAAAATTTTTTTGCTCAAATCGACCCGGGAATCAATTTTTCGTATTCTACGGCTCATTTGCTACAACTTTGCAAAAATTTGTGAAAACGAACAATTTTGATCCCCTCGACGTACACCGACCATCCGACGAGAAAAATGTCTCAAAAATTTTTTTGCTCAAATCGACCCGGGAATCAATTTTTCGTATTCTACGGCTCATTTGCTACAACTTTGCAAAAATTTGTGAAAACGAACAATTTTGATCCCCTCGACGTACACCGACCATCAGACTCGAAAAAAATTTTTTTGCTCAAATCGACCCGGGAATCAATTTTTCGTATTCTACGGCTCATTTGCTACAACTTTGCAAAAATTTGTGAAAACGAACAATTTTGATCCCCTCGACGTACACCGACCATCAGACTCGAAAAAATTTTTTTGCTCAAATCGACCCGGGAATCAATTTTTCGTATTCTACGGCTCATTTGCTACAACTTTGCAAAAATTTGTGAAAACGAACAATTTTGATCCCCTCGACGTACACGACCATCCGACGAGAAAAATGTCTCAAAAATTTTTTTGCTCAAATCGACCCGGGAATCAATTTTTCGTATTCTACGGCTCATTTGCTACAACTTTGCAAAAATTTGTGAAAACGAACAATTTTGATCCCCTCGACGTACACCGACCATCAGACTCGAAAAAATTTTTTTGCTCAAATCGACCCGGGAATCAATTTTTCGTATTCTACGGCTCATTTGCTACAACTTTGCAAAAATTTGTGAAAACGAACAATTTTGATCCCCTCGACGTACACCGACCATCAGACTCGAAAAAATTTTTTTGCTCAAATCGACCCGGGAATCAATTTTTCGTATTCTACGGCTCATTTGCTACAACTTTGCAAAAATTTGTGAAAACGAACAATTTTGATCCCCTCGACGTACACCGACCATCCGACGAGAAAAATGTCTCAAAAATTTTTTTGCTCAAATCGACCCGGGAATCAATTTTTCGTATTCTACGGCTCATTTGCTACAACTTTGCAAAAATTTGTGAAAACGAACAATTTTGATCCCCTCGACGTACACCGACCATCAGACTCGAAAAAAATTTTTTTGCTCAAATCGACCCGGGAATCAATTTTTCGTATTCTACGGCTCATTTGCTACAACTTTGCAAAAATTTGTGAAAACGAACAATTTTGATCCCCTCGACGTACACCGACCATCAGACTCGAAAAAATTTTTTTGCTCAAATCGACCCGGGAATCAATTTTTCGTATTCTACGGCTCATTTGCTACAACTTTGCAAAAATTTGTGAAAACGAACAATTTTGATCCCCTCGACGTACACCGACCATCCGACGAGAAAAATGTCTCAAAAATTTTTTTGCTCAAATCGACCCGGGAATCAATTTTTCGTATTCTACGGCTCATTTGCTACAACTTTGCAAAAATTTGTGAAAACGAACAATTTTGATCCCCTCGACGTACACCGACCATCAGACTCGAAAAAATTTTTTTGCTCAAATCGACCCGGGAATCAATTTTTCGTATTCTACGGCTCATTTGCTACAACTTTGCAAAAATTTGTGAAAACGAACAATTTTGATCCCCTCGACGTACACGACCATCCGACGAGAAAAATGTCTCAAAAATTTTTTTGCTCAAATCGACCCGGGAATCAATTTTTCGTATTCTACGGCTCATTTGCTACAACTTTGCAAAAATTTGTGAAAACGAACAATTTTGATCCCCTCGACGTACACCGACCATCAGACTCGAAAAAATTTTTTTGCTCAAATCGACCCGGGAATCAATTTTTCGTATTCTACGGCTCATTTGCTACAACTTTGCAAAAATTTGTGAAAACGAACAATTTTGATCCCCTCGACGTACACCGACCATCAGACTCGAAAAAATTTTTTTGCTCAAATCGACCCGGGAATCAATTTTTCGTATTCTACGGCTCATTTGCTACAACTTTGCAAAAATTTGTGAAAACGAACAATTTTGATCCCCTCGACGTACACCGACCATCAGACTCGAAAAAATTTTTTTGCTCAAATCGACCCGGGAATCAATTTTTCGTATTCTACGGCTCATTTGCTACAACTTTGCAAAAATTTGTGAAAACGAACAATTTTGATCCCCTCGACGTACACCGACCATCAGACTCGAAAAAATTTTTTTGCTCAAATCGACCCGGGAATCAATTTTTCGTATTCTACGGCTCATTTGCTACAACTTTGCAAAAATTTGTGAAAACGAACAATTTTGATCCCCTCGACGTACACCGACCATCAGACTCGAAAAAATTTTTTTGCTCAAATCGACCCGGGAATCAATTTTTCGTATTCTACGGCTCATTTGCTACAACTTTGCAAAAATTTGTGAAAACGAACAATTTTGATCCCCTCGACGTACACCGACCATCCGACGAGAAAAATGTCTCAAAAATTTTTTTGCTCAAATCGACCCGGGAATCAATTTTTCGTATTCTACGGCTCATTTGCTACAACTTTGCAAAAATTTGTGAAAACGAACAATTTTGATCCCCTCGACGTACACCGACCATCCGACGAGAAAAATGTCTCAAAAATTTTTTTGCTCAAATCGACCCGGGAATCAATTTTTCGTATTCTACGGCTCATTTGCTACAACTTTGCAAAAATTTGTGAAAACGAACAATTTTGATCCCCTCGACGTACACCGACCATCAGACTCGAAAAAATTTTTTTGCTCAAATCGACCCGGGAATCAATTTTTCGTATTCTACGGCTCATTTGCTACAACTTTGCAAAAATTTGTGAAAACGAACAATTTTGATCCCCTCGACGTACACCGACCATCCGACGAGAAAAATGTCTCAAAAATTTTTTTGCTCAAATCGACCCGGGAATCAATTTTTCGTATTCTACGGCTCATTTGCTACAACTTTGCAAAAATTTGTGAAAACGAACAATTTTGATCCCCTCGACGTACACCGACCATCAGACTCGAAAAAATTTTTTTGCTCAAATCGACCCGGGAATCAATTTTTCGTATTCTACGGCTCATTTGCTACAACTTTGCAAAAATTTGTGAAAACGAACAATTTTGATCCCCTCGACGTACACCGACCATCCGACGAGAAAAATGTCTCAAAAATTTTTTTGCTCAAATCGACCCGGGAATCAATTTTTCGTATTCTACGGCTCATTTGCTACAACTTTGCAAAAATTTGTGAAAACGAACAATTTTGATCCCCTCGACGTACACCGACCATCAGACTCGAAAAAATTTTTTTGCTCAAATCGACCCGGGAATCAATTTTTCGTATTCTACGGCTCATTTGCTACAACTTTGCAAAAATTTGTGAAAACGAACAATTTTGATCCCCTCGACGTACACCGACCATCAGACTCGAAAAAATTTTTTTGCTCAAATCGACCCGGGAATCAATTTTTCGTATTCTACGGCTCATTTGCTACAACTTTGCAAAAATTTGTGAAAACGAACAATTTTGATCCCCTCGACGTACACGACCATCCGACGAGAAAAATGTCTCAAAAATTTTTTTGCTCAAATCGACCCGGGAATCAATTTTTCGTATTCTACGGCTCATTTGCTACAACTTTGCAAAAATTTGTGAAAACGAACAATTTTGATCCCCTCGACGTACACCGACCATCAGACTCGAAAAAATTTTTTTGCTCAAATCGACCCGGGAATCAATTTTTCGTATTCTACGGCTCATTTGCTACAACTTTGCAAAAATTTGTGAAAACGAACAATTTTGATCCCCTCGACGTACACCGACCATCAGACTCGAAAAAATTTTTTTGCTCAAATCGACCCGGGAATCAATTTTTCGTATTCTACGGCTCATTTGCTACAACTTTGCAAAAATTTGTGAAAACGAACAATTTTGATCCCCTCGACGTACACGACCATCAGACTCGAAAAAATTTTTTTGCTCAAATCGACCCGGGAATCAATTTTTCGTATTCTACGGCTCATTTGCTACAACTTTGCAAAAATTTGTGAAAACGAACAATTTTGATCCCCTCGACGTACACGACCATCCGACGAGAAAAATGTCTCAAAAATTTTTTTGCTCAAATCGACCCGGGAATCAATTTTTCGTATTCTACGGCTCATTTGCTACAACTTTGCAAAAATTTGTGAAAACGAACAATTTTGATCCCCTCGACGTACACCGACCATCAGACTCGAAAAAATTTTTTTGCTCAAATCGACCCGGGAATCAATTTTTCGTATTCTACGGCTCATTTGCTACAACTTTGCAAAAATTTGTGAAAACGAACAATTTTGATCCCCTCGACGTACACCGACCATCCGACGAGAAAAATGTCTCAAAAATTTTTTTGCTCAAATCGACCCGGGAATCAATTTTTCGTATTCTACGGCTCATTTGCTACAACTTTGCAAAAATTTGTGAAAACGAACAATTTTGATCCCCTCGACGTACACCGACCATCAGACTCGAAAAAATTTTTTTGCTCAAATCGACCCGGGAATCAATTTTTCGTATTCTACGGCTCATTTGCTACAACTTTGCAAAAATTTGTGAAAACGAACAATTTTGATCCCCTCGACGTACACCGACCATCAGACTCGAAAAAATTTTTTTGCTCAAATCGACCCGGGAATCAATTTTTCGTATTCTACGGCTCATTTGCTACAACTTTGCAAAAATTTGTGAAAACGAACAATTTTGATCCCCTCGACGTACACCGACCATCAGACTCGAAAAAATTTTTTTGCTCAAATCGACCCGGGAATCAATTTTTCGTATTCTACGGCTCATTTGCTACAACTTTGCAAAAATTTGTGAAAACGAACAATTTTGATCCCCTCGACGTACACCGACCATCAGACTCGAAAAAATTTTTTTGCTCAAATCGACCCGGGAATCAATTTTTCGTATTCTACGGCTCATTTGCTACAACTTTGCAAAAATTTGTGAAAACGAACAATTTTGATCCCCTCGACGTACACCGACCATCCGACGAGAAAAATGTCTCAAAAATTTTTTTGCTCAAATCGACCCGGGAATCAATTTTTCGTATTCTACGGCTCATTTGCTACAACTTTGCAAAAATTTGTGAAAACGAACAATTTTGATCCCCTCGACGTACACCGACCATCAGACTCGAAAAAATTTTTTTGCTCAAATCGACCCGGGAATCAATTTTTCGTATTCTACGGCTCATTTGCTACAACTTTGCAAAAATTTGTGAAAACGAACAATTTTGATCCCCTCGACGTACACCGACCATCAGACTCGAAAAAATTTTTTTGCTCAAATCGACCCGGGAATCAATTTTTCGTATTCTACGGCTCATTTGCTACAACTTTGCAAAAATTTGTGAAAACGAACAATTTTGATCCCCTCGACGTACACCGACCATCAGACTCGAAAAAATTTTTTTGCTCAAATCGACCCGGGAATCAATTTTTCGTATTCTACGGCTCATTTGCTACAACTTTGCAAAAATTTGTGAAAACGAACAATTTTGATCCCCTCGACGTACACCGACCATCAGACTCGAAAAAATTTTTTTGCTCAAATCGACCCGGGAATCAATTTTTCGTATTCTACGGCTCATTTGCTACAACTTTGCAAAAATTTGTGAAAACGAACAATTTTGATCCCCTCGACGTACACCGACCATCCGACGAGAAAAATGTCTCAAAAATTTTTTTGCTCAAATCGACCCGGGAATCAATTTTTCGTATTCTACGGCTCATTTGCTACAACTTTGCAAAAATTTGTGAAAACGAACAATTTTGATCCCCTCGACGTACACCGACCATCAGACTCGAAAAAATTTTTTTGCTCAAATCGACCCGGGAATCAATTTTTCGTATTCTACGGCTCATTTGCTACAACTTTGCAAAAATTTGTGAAAACGAACAATTTTGATCCCCTCGACGTACACCGACCATCAGACTCGAAAAAATTTTTTTGCTCAAATCGACCCGGGAATCAATTTTTCGTATTCTACGGCTCATTTGCTACAACTTTGCAAAAATTTGTGAAAACGAACAATTTTGATCCCCTCGACGTACACCGACCATCAGACTCGAAAAAATTTTTTTGCTCAAATCGACCCGGGAATCAATTTTTCGTATTCTACGGCTCATTTGCTACAACTTTGCAAAAATTTGTGAAAACGAACAATTTTGATCCCCTCGACGTACACCGACCATCAGACTCGAAAAAATTTTTTTGCTCAAATCGACCCGGGAATCAATTTTTCGTATTATACGGCTCATTTGCTACAACTTTGCAAAAATTTGTGAAAACGAACAATTTTGATCCCCTCGACGTACACCGACCATCCGACGAGAAAAATGTCTCAAAAATTTTTTTGCTCAAATCGACCCGGGAATCAATTTTTCGTATTCTACGGCTCATTTGCTACAACTTTGCAAAAATTTGTGAAAACGAACAATTTTGATCCCCTCGACGTACACCGACCATCCGACGAGAAAAATGTCTCAAAAATTTTTTTGCTCAAATCGACCCGGGAATCAATTTTTCGTATTCTACGGCTCATTTGCTACAACTTTGCAAAAATTTGTGAAAACGAACAATTTTGATCCCCTCGACGTACACCGACCATCCGACGAGAAAAATGTCTCAAAAATTTTTTTGCTCAAATCGACCCGGGAATCAATTTTTCGTATTCTACGGCTCATTTGCTACAACTTTGCAAAAATTTGTGAAAACGAACAATTTTGATCCCCTCGACGTACACCGACCATCAGACTCGAAAAAATTTTTTTGCTCAAATCGACCCGGGAATCAATTTTTCGTATTCTACGGCTCATTTGCTACAACTTTGCAAAAATTTGTGAAAACGAACAATTTTGATCCCCTCGACGTACACCGACCATCAGACTCGAAAAAATTTTTTTGCTCAAATCGACCCGGGAATCAATTTTTCGTATTCTACGGCTCATTTGCTACAACTTTGCAAAAATTTGTGAAAACGAACAATTTTGATCCCCTCGACGTACACCGACCATCCGACGAGAAAAATGTCTCAAAAATTTTTTTGCTCAAATCGACCCGGGAATCAATTTTTCGTATTCTACGGCTCATTTGCTACAACTTTGCAAAAATTTGTGAAAACGAACAATTTTGATCCCCTCGACGTACACCGACCATCAGACTCGAAAAAATTTTTTTGCTCAAATCGACCCGGGAATCAATTTTTCGTATTCTACGGCTCATTTGCTACAACTTTGCAAAAATTTGTGAAAACGAACAATTTTGATCCCCTCGACGTACACCGACCATCCGACGAGAAAAATGTCTCAAAAATTTTTTTGCTCAAATCGACCCGGGAATCAATTTTTCGTATTCTACGGCTCATTTGCTACAACTTTGCAAAAATTTGTGAAAACGAACAATTTTGATCCCCTCGACGTACACCGACCATCAGACTCGAAAAAATTTTTTTGCTCAAATCGACCCGGGAATCAATTTTTCGTATTCTACGGCTCATTTGCTACAACTTTGCAAAAATTTGTGAAAACGAACAATTTTGATCCCCTCGACGTACACCGACCATCCGACGAGAAAAATGTCTCAAAAATTTTTTTTTCGTGGTGACTCAAAACATCAATTTTAGACTCCCCTGAGTATGAAAAGTGAAACGAAAATCATTTTTGAGAAGAAAAAATTTTTGTATGGGAGGGCCCCTGCTAGAACATTTTTCCCAAGTGCGTCGATTTTTGGGTCGTCGACACAAGCTCGGGTCAAAAAATTTTTTTGCTCAAATCGACCCGGGAATCAATTTTTCGTATTCTACGGCTCATTTGCTACAACTTTGCAAAAATTTGTGAAAACGAACAATTTTGATCCCCTCGACGTACACCGACCATCCGACGAGAAAAATGTCTCAAAAATTTTTTTGCTCAAATCGACCCGGGAATCAATTTTTCGTATTCTACGGCTCATTTGCTACAACTTTGCAAAAATTTGTGAAAACGAACAATTTTGATCCCCTCGACGTACACCGACCATCCGACGAGAAAAATGTCTCAAAAATTTTTTTGCTCAAATCGACCCGGGAATCAATTTTTCGTATTCTACGGCTCATTTGCTACAACTTTGCAAAAATTTGTGAAAACGAACAATTTTGATCCCCTCGACGTACACCGACCATCAGACTCGAAAAAATTTTTTTGCTCAAATCGACCCGGGAATCAATTTTTCGTATTCTACGGCTCATTTGCTACAACTTTGCAAAAATTTGTGAAAACGAACAATTTTGATCCCCTCGACGTACACGACCATCCGACGAGAAAAATGTCTCAAAAATTTTTTTGCTCAAATCGACCCGGGAATCAATTTTTCGTATTCTACGGCTCATTTGCTACAACTTTGCAAAAATTTGTGAAAACGAACAATTTTGATCCCCTCGACGTACACCGACCATCCGACGAGAAAAATGTCTCAAAAATTTTTTTGCTCAAATCGACCCGGGAATCAATTTTTCGTATTCTACGGCTCATTTGCTACAACTTTGCAAAAATTTGTGAAAACGAACAATTTTGATCCCCTCGACGTACACCGACCATCAGACTCGAAAAAATTTTTTTGCTCAAATCGACCCGGGAATCAATTTTTCGTATTCTACGGCTCATTTGCTACAACTTTGCAAAAATTTGTGAAAACGAACAATTTTGATCCCCTCGACGTACACCGACCATCAGACTCGAAAAAATTTTTTTGCTCAAATCGACCCGGGAATCAATTTTTCGTATTCTACGGCTCATTTGCTACAACTTTGCAAAAATTTATGAAAACGAACAATTTTGATCCCCTCGACGTACACCGACCATCCGACGAGAAAAATGTCTCAAAAATTTTTTTGCTCAAATCGACCCGGGAATCAATTTTTCGTATTCTACGGCTCATTTGCTACAACTTTGCAAAAATTTGTGAAAACGAACAATTTTGATCCCCTCGACGTACACCGACCATCAGACTCGAAAAAATTTTTTTGCTCAAATCGACCCGGGAATCAATTTTTCGTATTCTACGGCTCATTTGCTACAACTTTGCAAAAATTTGTGAAAACGAACAATTTTGATCCCCTCGACGTACACCGACCATCAGACTCGAAAAAATTTTTTTGCTCAAATCGACCCGGGAATCAATTTTTCGTATTCTACGGCTCATTTGCTACAACTTTGCAAAAATTTGTGAAAACGAACAATTTTGATCCCCTCGACGTACACCGACCATCAGACTCGAAAAAATTTTTTTGCTCAAATCGACCCGGGAATCAATTTTTCGTATTCTACGGCTCATTTGCTACAACTTTGCAAAAATTTGTGAAAACGAACAATTTTGATCCCCTCGACGTACACCGACCATCCGACGAGAAAAATGTCTCAAAAATTGTTTTGCTCAAATCGACCCGGGAATCAATTTTTCGTATTCTACGGCTCATTTGCTACAACTTTGCAAAAATTTGTGAAAACGAACAATTTTGATCCCCTCGACGTACACCGACCATCCGACGAGAAAAATGTCTCAAAAATTTTTTTGCTCAAATCGACCCGGGAATCAATTTTTCGTATTCTACGGCTCATTTGCTACAACTTTGCAAAAATTTGTGAAAACGAACAATTTTGATCCCCTCGACGTACACCGACCATCAGACTCGAAAAAATTTTTTTGCTCAAATCGACCCGGGAATCAATTTTTCGTATTCTACGGCTCATTTGCTACAACTTTGCAAAAATTTGTGAAAACGAACAATTTTGATCCCCTCGACGTACACCGACCATCAGACTCGAAAAAATTTTTTTGCTCAAATCGACCCGGGAATCAATTTTTCGTATTCTACGGCTCATTTGCTACAACTTTGCAAAAATTTGTGAAAACGAACAATTTTGATCCCCTCGACGTACACCGACCATCCGACGAGAAAAATGTCTCAAAAATTTTTTTGCTCAAATCGACCCGGGAATCAATTTTTCGTATTCTACGGCTCATTTGCTACAACTTTGCAAAAATTTGTGAAAACGAACAATTTTGATCCCCTCGACGTACACCGACCATCAGACTCGAAAAAATTTTTTTGCTCAAATCGACCCGGGAATCAATTTTTCGTATTCTACGGCTCATTTGCTACAACTTTGCAAAAATTTGTGAAAACGAACAATTTTGATCCCCTCGACGTACACCGACCATCAGACTCGAAAAAATTTTTTTGCTCAAATCGACCCGGGAATCAATTTTTCGTATTCTACGGCTCATTTGCTACAACTTTGCAAAAATTTGTGAAAACGAACAATTTTGATCCCCTCGACGTACACCGACCATCAGACTCGAAAAAATTTTTTTGCTCAAATCGACCCGGGAATCAATTTTTCGTATTCTACGGCTCATTTGCTACAACTTTGCAAAAATTTGTGAAAACGAACAATTTTGATCCCCTCGACGTACACCGACCATCCGACGAGAAAAATGTCTCAAAAATTTTTTTGCTCAAATCGACCCGGGAATCAATTTTTCGTATTCTACGGCTCATTTGCTACAACTTTGCAAAAATTTGTGAAAACGAACAATTTTGATCCCCTCGACGTACACCGACCATCCGACGAGAAAAATGTCTCAAAAATTTTTTTGCTCAAATCGACCCGGGAATCAATTTTTCGTATTCTACGGCTCATTTGCTACAACTTTGCAAAAATTTGTGAAAACGAACAATTTTGATCCCCTCGACGTACACCGACCATCAGACTCGAAAAAATTTTTTTGCTCAAATCGACCCGGGAATCAATTTTTCGTATTCTACGGCTCATTTGCTACAACTTTGCAAAAATTTGTGAAAACGAACAATTTTGATCCCCTCGACGTACACGACCATCCGACGAGAAAAATGTCTCAAAAATTTTTTTGCTCAAATCGACCCGGGAATCAATTTTTCGTATTCTACGGCTCATTTGCTACAACTTTGCAAAAATTTGTGAAAACGAACAATTTTGATCCCCTCGACGTACACCGACCATCCGACGAGAAAAATGTCTCAAAAATTTTTTTGCTCAAATCGACCCGGGAATCAATTTTTCGTATTCTACGGCTCATTTGCTACAACTTTGCAAAAATTTGTGAAAACGAACAATTTTGATCCCCTCGACGTACACCGACCATCAGACTCGAAAAAATTTTTTTGCTCAAATCGACCCGGGAATCAATTTTTCGTATTCTACGGCTCATTTGCTACAACTTTGCAAAAATTTGTGAAAACGAACAATTTTGATCCCCTCGACGTACACCGACCATCAGACTCGAAAAAATTTTTTTGCTCAAATCGACCCGGGAATCAATTTTTCGTATTCTACGGCTCATTTGCTACAACTTTGCAAAAATTTGTGAAAACGAACAATTTTGATCCCCTCGACGTACACCGACCATCCGACGAGAAAAATGTCTCAAAAATTTTTTTGCTCAAATCGACCCGGGAATCAATTTTTCGTATTCTACGGCTCATTTGCTACAACTTTGCAAAAATTTGTGAAAACGAACAATTTTGATCCCCTCGACGTACACCGACCATCAGACTCGAAAAAATTTTTTTGCTCAAATCGACCCGGGAATCAATTTTTCGTATTCTACGGCTCATTTGCTACAACTTTGCAAAAATTTGTGAAAACGAACAATTTTGATCCCCTCGACGTACACCGACCATCAGACTCGAAAAAATTTTTTTGCTCAAATCGACCCGGGAATCAATTTTTCGTATTCTACGGCTCATTTGCTACAACTTTGCAAAAATTTGTGAAAACGAACAATTTTGATCCCCTCGACGTACACCGACCATCAGACTCGAAAAAATTTTTTTGCTCAAATCGACCCGGGAATCAATTTTTCGTATTCTACGGCTCATTTGCTACAACTTTGCAAAAATTTGTGAAAACGAACAATTTTGATCCCCTCGACGTACACCGACCATCCGACGAGAAAAATGTCTCAAAAATTGTTTTGCTCAAATCGACCCGGGAATCAATTTTTCGTATTCTACGGCTCATTTGCTACAACTTTGCAAAAATTTGTGAAAACGAACAATTTTGATCCCCTCGACGTACACCGACCATCCGACGAGAAAAATGTCTCAAAAATTTTTTTGCTCAAATCGACCCGGGAATCAATTTTTCGTATTCTACGGCTCATTTGCTACAACTTTGCAAAAATTTGTGAAAACGAACAATTTTGATCCCCTCGACGTACACCGACCATCAGACTCGAAAAAATTTTTTTGCTCAAATCGACCCGGGAATCAATTTTTCGTATTCTACGGCTCATTTGCTACAACTTTGCAAAAATTTGTGAAAACGAACAATTTTGATCCCCTCGACGTACACCGACCATCAGACTCGAAAAAATTTTTTTGCTCAAATCGACCCGGGAATCAATTTTTCGTATTCTACGGCTCATTTGCTACAACTTTGCAAAAATTTGTGAAAACGAACAATTTTGATCCCCTCGACGTACACCGACCATCCGACGAGAAAAATGTCTCAAAAATTTTTTTGCTCAAATCGACCCGGGAATCAATTTTTCGTATTCTACGGCTCATTTGCTACAACTTTGCAAAAATTTGTGAAAACGAACAATTTTGATCCCCTCGACGTACACCGACCATCAGACTCGAAAAAATTTTTTTGCTCAAATCGACCCGGGAATCAATTTTTCGTATTCTACGGCTCATTTGCTACAACTTTGCAAAAATTTGTGAAAACGAACAATTTTGATCCCCTCGACGTACACCGACCATCAGACTCGAAAAAATTTTTTTGCTCAAATCGACCCGGGAATCAATTTTTCGTATTCTACGGCTCATTTGCTACAACTTTGCAAAAATTTGTGAAAACGAACAATTTTGATCCCCTCGACGTACACCGACCATCAGACTCGAAAAAATTTTTTTGCTCAAATCGACCCGGGAATCAATTTTTCGTATTCTACGGCTCATTTGCTACAACTTTGCAAAAATTTGTGAAAACGAACAATTTTGATCCCCTCGACGTACACCGACCATCCGACGAGAAAAATGTCTCAAAAATTTTTTTGCTCAAATCGACCCGGGAATCAATTTTTCGTATTCTACGGCTCATTTGCTACAACTTTGCAAAAATTTGTGAAAACGAACAATTTTGATCCCCTCGACGTACACCGACCATCAGACTCGAAAAAATTTTTTTGCTCAAATCGACCCGGGAATCAATTTTTCGTATTCTACGGCTCATTTGCTACAACTTTGCAAAAATTTGTGAAAACGAACAATTTTGATCCCCTCGACGTACACCGACCATCAGACTCGAAAAAATTTTTTTGCTCAAATCGACCCGGGAATCAATTTTTCGTATTCTACGGCTCATTTGCTACAACTTTGCAAAAATTTGTGAAAACGAACAATTTTGATCCCCTCGACGTACACCGACCATCAGACTCGAAAAAATTTTTTTGCTCAAATCGACCCGGGAATCAATTTTTCGTATTCTACGGCTCATTTGCTACAACTTTGCAAAAATTTGTGAAAACGAACAATTTTGATCCCCTCGACGTACACGACCATCCGACGAGAAAAATGTCTCAAAAATTTTTTTGCTCAAATCGACCCGGGAATCAATTTTTCGTATTCTACGGCTCATTTGCTACAACTTTGCAAAAATTTGTGAAAACGAACAATTTTGATCCCCTCGACGTACACGACCATCCGACGAGAAAAATGTCTCAAAAATTTTTTTGCTCAAATCGACCCGGGAATCAATTTTTCGTATTCTACGGCTCATTTGCTACAACTTTGCAAAAATTTGTGAAAACGAACAATTTTGATCCCCTCGACGTACACCGACCATCAGACTCGAAAAAATTTTTTTGCTCAAATCGACCCGGGAATCAATTTTTCGTATTCTACGGCTCATTTGCTACAACTTTGCAAAAATTTGTGAAAACGAACAATTTTGATCCCCTCGACGTACACCGACCATCCGACGAGAAAAATGTCTCAAAATTTTTTTTGCTCAAATCGACCCGGGAATCAATTTTTCGTATTCTACGGCTCATTTGCTACAACTTTGCAAAAATTTGTGAAAACGAACAATTTTGATCCCCTCGACGTACACGACCATCCGACGAGAAAAATGTCTCAAAAATTTTTTTGCTCAAATCGACCCGGGAATCAATTTTTCGTATTCTACGGCTCATTTGCTACAACTTTGCAAAAATTTGTGAAAACGAACAATTTTGATCCCCTCGACGTACACCGACCATCAGACTCGAAAAAATTTTTTTGCTCAAATCGACCCGGGAATCAATTTTTCGTATTCTACGGCTCATTTGCTACAACTTTGCAAAAATTTGTGAAAACGAACAATTTTGATCCCCTCGACGTACACCGACCATCCGACGAGAAAAATGTCTCAAAAATTTTTTTGCTCAAATCGACCCGGGAATCAATTTTTCGTATTCTACGGCTCATTTGCTACAACTTTGCAAAAATTTGTGAAAACGAACAATTTTGATCCCCTCGACGTACACGACCATCCGACGAGAAAAATGTCTCAAAAATTTTTTTGCTCAAATCGACCCGGGAATCAATTTTTCGTATTCTACGGCTCATTTGCTACAACTTTGCAAAAATTTGTGAAAACGAACAATTTTGATCCCCTCGACGTACACCGACCATCAGACTCGAAAAAATTTTTTTGCTCAAATCGACCCGGGAATCAATTTTTCGTATTCTACGGCTCATTTGCTACAACTGTGCAAAAATTTGTGAAAACGAACAATTTTGATCCCCTCGACGTACACCGACCATCAGACTCGAAAAAATTTTTTTGCTCAAATCGACCCGGGAATCAATTTTTCGTATTCTACGGCTCATTTGCTACAACTTTGCAAAAATTTGTGAAAACGAACAATTTTGATCCCCTCGACGTACACGACCATCCGACGAGAAAAATGTCTCAAAAATTTTTTTGCTCAAATCGACCCGGGAATCAATTTTTCGTATTCTACGGCTCATTTGCTACAACTTTGCAAAAATTTGTGAAAACGAACAATTTTGATCCCCTCGACGTACACCGACCATCAGACTCGAAAAAATTTTTTTGCTCAAATCGACCCGGGAATCAATTTTTCGTATTCTACGGCTCATTTGCTACAACTTTGCAAAAATTTGTGAAAACGAACAATTTTGATCCCCTCGACGTACACCGACCATCAGACTCGAAAAAATTTTTTTGCTCAAATCGACCCGGGAATCAATTTTTCGTATTCTACGGCTCATTTGCTACAACTTTGCAAAAATTTGTGAAAACGAACAATTTTGATCCCCTCGACGTACACCGACCATCCGACGAGAAAAATGTCTCAAAAATTTTTTTGCTCAAATCGACCCGGGAATCAATTTTTCGTATTCTACGGCTCATTTGCTACAACTTTGCAAAAATTTGTGAAAACGAACAATTTTGATCCCCTCGACGTACACCGACCATCCGACGAGAAAAATGTCTCAAAAATTTTTTTGCTCAAATCGACCCGGGAATCAATTTTTCGTATTCTACGGCTCATTTGCTACAACTTTGCAAAAATTTGTGAAAACGAACAATTTTGATCCCCTCGACGTACACCGACCATCAGACTCGAAAAAATTTTTTTGCTCAAATCGACCCGGGAATCAATTTTTCGTATTCTACGGCTCATTTGCTACAACTTTGCAAAAATTTGTGAAAACGAACAATTTTGATCCCCTCGACGTACACCGACCATCCGACGAGAAAAATGTCTCAAAAATTTTTTTGCTCAAATCGACCCGGGAATCAATTTTTCGTATTCTACGGCTCATTTGCTACAACTTTGCAAAAATTTGTGAAAACGAACAATTTTGATCCCCTCGACGTACACCGACCATCAGACTCGAAAAAATTTTTTTGCTCAAATCGACCCGGGAATCAATTTTTCGTATTCTACGGCTCATTTGCTACAACTTTGCAAAAATTTGTGAAAACGAACAATTTTGATCCCCTCGACGTACACCGACCATCCGACGAGAAAAATGTCTCAAAAATTTTTTTGCTCAAATCGACCCGGGAATCAATTTTTCGTATTCTACGGCTCATTTGCTACAACTTTGCAAAAATTTGTGAAAACGAACAATTTTGATCCCCTCGACGTACACCGACCATCAGACTCGAAAAAATTTTTTTGCTCAAATCGACCCGGGAATCAATTTTTCGTATTCTACGGCTCATTTGCTACAACTTTGCAAAAATTTGTGAAAACGAACAATTTTGATCCCCTCGACGTACACCGACCATCAGACTCGAAAAAATTTTTTTGCTCAAATCGACCCGGGAATCAATTTTTCGTATTCTACGGCTCATTTGCTACAACTTTGCAAAAATTTGTGAAAACGAACAATTTTGATCCCCTCGACGTACACCGACCATCAGACTCGAAAAAATTTTTTTGCTCAAATCGACCCGGGAATCAATTTTTCGTATTCTACGGCTCATTTGCTACAACTTTGCAAAAATTTGTGAAAACGAACAATTTTGATCCCCTCGACGTACACCGACCATCAGACTCGAAAAAATTTTTTTGCTCAAATCGACCCGGGAATCAATTTTTCGTATTCTACGGCTCATTTGCTACAACTTTGCAAAAATTTGTGAAAACGAACAATTTTGATCCCCTCGACGTACACCGACCATCAGACTCGAAAAAATTTTTTTGCTCAAATCGACCCGGGAATCAATTTTTCGTATTCTACGGCTCATTTGCTACAACTTTGCAAAAATTTGTGAAAACGAACAATTTTGATCCCCTCGACGTACACCGACCATCAGACTCGAAAAAATTTTTTTGCTCAAATCGACCCGGGAATCAATTTTTCGTATTCTACGGCTCATTTGCTACAACTTTGCAAAAATTTGTGAAAACGAACAATTTTGATCCCCTCGACGTACACCGACCATCCGACGAGAAAAATGTCTCAAAAATTTTTTTGCTCAAATCGACCCGGGAATCAATTTTTCGTATTCTACGGCTCATTTGCTACAACTTTGCAAAAATTTGTGAAAACGAACAATTTTGATCCCCTCGACGTACACCGACCATCAGACTCGAAAAAATTTTTTTGCTCAAATCGACCCGGGAATCAATTTTTCGTATTCTACGGCTCATTTGCTACAACTTTGCAAAAATTTGTGAAAACGAACAATTTTGATCCCCTCGACGTACACCGACCATCAGACTCGAAAAAATTTTTTTGCTCAAATCGACCCGGGAATCAATTTTTCGTATTCTACGGCTCATTTGCTACAACTTTGCAAAAATTTGTGAAAACGAACAATTTTGATCCCCTCGACGTACACCGACCATCAGACTCGAAAAAATTTTTTTGCTCAAATCGACCCGGGAATCAATTTTTCGTATTCTACGGCTCATTTGCTACAACTTTGCAAAAATTTGTGAAAACGAACAATTTTGATCCCCTCGACGTACACCGACCATCAGACTCGAAAAAATTTTTTTGCTCAAATCGACCCGGGAATCAATTTTTCGTATTCTACGGCTCATTTGCTACAACTTTGCAAAAATTTGTGAAAACGAACAATTTTGATCCCCTCGACGTACACCGACCATCAGACTCGAAAAAATTTTTTTGCTCAAATCGACCCGGGAATCAATTTTTCGTATTCTACGGCTCATTTGCTACAACTTTGCAAAAATTTGTGAAAACGAACAATTTTGATCCCCTCGACGTACACCGACCATCAGACTCGAAAAAATTTTTTTGCTCAAATCGACCCGGGAATCAATTTTTCGTATTCTACGGCTCATTTGCTACAACTTTGCAAAAATTTGTGAAAACGAACAATTTTGATCCCCTCGACGTACACCGACCATCAGACTCGAAAAAATTTTTTTGCTCAAATCGACCCGGGAATCAATTTTTCGTATTCTACGGCTCATTTGCTACAACTTTGCAAAAATTTGTGAAAACGAACAATTTTGATCCCCTCGACGTACACCGACCATCAGACTCGAAAAAATTTTTTTGCTCAAATCGACCCGGGAATCAATTTTTCGTATTCTACGGCTCATTTGCTACAACTTTGCAAAAATTTGTGAAAACGAACAATTTTGATCCCCTCGACGTACACCGACCATCCGACGAGAAAAATGTCTCAAAAATTTTTTTGCTCAAATCGACCCGGGAATCAATTTTTCGTATTCTACGGCTCATTTGCTACAACTTTGCAAAAATTTGTGAAAACGAACAATTTTGATCCCCTCGACGTACACCGACCATCCGACGAGAAAAATGTCTCAAAAATTTTTTTGCTCAAATCGACCCGGGAATCAATTTTTCGTATTCTACGGCTCATTTGCTACAACTTTGCAAAAATTTGTGAAAACGAACAATTTTGATCCCCTCGACGTACACCGACCATCAGACTCGAAAAAATTTTTTTGCTCAAATCGACCCGGGAATCAATTTTTCGTATTCTACGGCTCATTTGCTACAACTTTGCAAAAATTTGTGAAAACGAACAATTTTGATCCCCTCGACGTACACCGACCATCAGACTCGAAAAAATTTTTTTGCTCAAATCGACCCGGGAATCAATTTTTCGTATTCTACGGCTCATTTGCTACAACTTTGCAAAAATTTGTGAAAATGAACAATTTTGATCCCCTCGACGTACACCGACCATCCGACGAGAAAAATGTCTCAAAAATTTTTTTGCTCAAATCGACCCGGGAATCAATTTTTCGTATTCTACGGCTCATTTGCTACAACTTTGCAAAAATTTGTGAAAACGAACAATTTTGATCCCCTCGACGTACACCGACCATCAGACTCGAAAAAATTTTTTTGCTCAAATCGACCCGGGAATCAATTTTTCGTATTCTACGGCTCATTTGCTACAACTTTGCAAAAATTTGTGAAAACGAACAATTTTGATCCCCTCGACGTACACCGACCATCAGACTCGAAAAAATTTTTTTGCTCAAATCGACCCGGGAATCAATTTTTCGTATTCTACGGCTCATTTGCTACAACTTTGCAAAAATTTGTGAAAACGAACAATTTTGATCCCCTCGACGTACACCGACCATCCGACGAGAAAAATGTCTCAAAAATTTTTTTGCTCAAATCGACCCGGGAATCAATTTTTCGTATTCTACGGCTCATTTGCTACAACTTTGCAAAAATTTGTGAAAACGAACAATTTTGATCCCCTCGACGTACACCGACCATCAGACTCGAAAAAATTTTTTTGCTCAAATCGACCCGGGAATCAATTTTTCGTATTCTACGGCTCATTTGCTACAACTTTGCAAAAATTTGTGAAAACGAACAATTTTGATCCCCTCGACGTACACCGACCATCCGACGAGAAAAATGTCTCAAAAATTTTTTTGCTCAAATCGACCCGGGAATCAATTTTTCGTATTCTACGGCTCATTTGCTACAACTTTGCAAAAATTTGTGAAAACGAACAATTTTGATCCCCTCGACGTACACCGACCATCAGACTCGAAAAAATTTTTTTGCTCAAATCGACCCGGGAATCAATTTTTCGTATTCTACGGCTCATTTGCTACAACTTTGCAAAAATTTGTGAAAACGAACAATTTTGATCCCCTCGACGTACACCGACCATCAGACTCGAAAAAATTTTTTTGCTCAAATCGACCCGGGAATCAATTTTTCGTATTCTACGGCTCATTTGCTACAACTTTGCAAAAATTTGTGAAAACGAACAATTTTGATCCCCTCGACGTACACCGACCATCAGACTCGAAAAAATTTTTTTGCTCAAATCGACCCGGGAATCAATTTTTCGTATTCTACGGCTCATTTGCTACAACTTTGCAAAAATTTGTGAAAACGAACAATTTTGATCCCCTCGACGTACACCGACCATCCGACGAGAAAAATGTCTCAAAAATTTTTTTGCTCAAATCGACCCGGGAATCAATTTTTCGTATTCTACGGCTCATTTGCTACAACTTTGCAAAAATTTGTGAAAACGAACAATTTTGATCCCCTCGACGTACACCGACCATCAGACTCGAAAAAATTTTTTTGCTCAAATCGACCCGGGAATCAATTTTTCGTATTCTACGGCTCATTTGCTACAACTTTGCAAAAATTTGTGAAAACGAACAATTTTGATCCCCTCGACGTACACCGACCATCCGACGAGAAAAATGTCTCAAAAATTTTTTTGCTCAAATCGACCCGGGAATCAATTTTTCGTATTCTACGGCTCATTTGCTACAACTTTGCAAAAATTTGTGAAAACGAACAATTTTGATCCCCTCGACGTACACGACCATCCGACGAGAAAAATGTCTCAAAAATTTTTTTGCTCAAATCGACCCGGGAATCAATTTTTCGTATTCTACGGCTCATTTGCTACAACTTTGCAAAAATTTGTGAAAACGAACAATTTTGATCCCCTCGACGTACACCGACCATCCGACGAGAAAAATGTCTCAAAAATTTTTTTGCTCAAATCGACCCGGGAATCAATTTTTCGTATTCTACGGCTCATTTGCTACAACTTTGCAAAAATTTGTGAAAACGAACAATTTTGATCCCCTCGACGTACACCGACCATCCGACGAGAAAAATGTCTCAAAAATTTTTTTGCTCAAATCGACCCGGGAATCAATTTTTCGTATTCTACGGCTCATTTGCTACAACTTTGCAAAAATTTGTGAAAACGAACAATTTTGATCCCCTCGACGTACACCGACCATCCGACGAGAAAAATGTCTCAAAAATTTTTTTGCTCAAATCGACCCGGGAATCAATTTTTCGTATTCTACGGCTCATTTGCTACAACTTTGCAAAAATTTGTGAAAACGAACAATTTTGATCCCCTCGACGTACACCGACCATCAGACTCGAAAAAATTTTTTTGCTCAAATCGACCCGGGAATCAATTTTTCGTATTCTACGGCTCATTTGCTACAACTTTGCAAAAATTTGTGAAAACGAACAATTTTGATCCCCTCGACGTACACCGACCATCAGACTCGAAAAAATTTTTTTGCTCAAATCGACCCGGGAATCAATTTTTCGTATTCTACGGCTCATTTGCTACAACTTTGCAAAAATTTGTGAAAACGAACAATTTTGATCCCCTCGACGTACACCGACCATCAGACTCGAAAAAATTTTTTTGCTCAAATCGACCCGGGAATCAATTTTTCGTATTCTACGGCTCATTTGCTACAACTTTGCAAAAATTTGTGAAAACGAACAATTTTGATCCCCTCGACGTACACCGACCATAAGACTCGAAAAAATTTTTTTGCTCAAATCGACCCGGGAATCAATTTTTCGTATTCTACGGCTCATTTGCTACAACTTTGCAAAAATTTGTGAAAACGAACAATTTTGATCCCCTCGACGTACACCGACCATCCGACGAGAAAAATGTCTCAAAAATTTTTTTGCTCAAATCGACCCGGGAATCAATTTTTCGTATTCTACGGCTCATTTGCTACAACTTTGCAAAAATTTGTGAAAACGAACAATTTTGATCCCCTCGACGTACACCGACCATCAGACTCGAAAAAATTTTTTTGCTCAAATCGACCCGGGAATCAATTTTTCGTATTCTACGGCTCATTTGCTACAACTTTGCAAAAATTTGTGAAAACGAACAATTTTGATCCCCTCGACGTACACCGACCATCAGACTCGAAAAAATTTTTTTGCTCAAATCGACCCGGGAATCAATTTTTCGTATTCTACGGCTCATTTGCTACAACTTTGCAAAAATTTGTGAAAACGAACAATTTTGATCCCCTCGACGTACACCGACCATCAGACTCGAAAAAATTTTTTTGCTCAAATCGACCCGGGAATCAATTTTTCGTATTCTACGGCTCATTTGCTACAACTTTGCAAAAATTTGTGAAAACGAACAATTTTGATCCCCTCGACGTACACCGACCATCCGACGAGAAAAATGTCTCAAAAATTTTTTTGCTCAAATCGACCCGGGAATCAATTTTTCGTATTCTACGGCTCATTTGCTACAACTTTGCAAAAATTTGTGAAAACGAACAATTTTGATCCCCTCGACGTACACCGACCATCAGACTCGAAAAAATTTTTTTGCTCAAATCGACCCGGGAATCAATTTTTCGTATTCTACGGCTCATTTGCTACAACTTTGCAAAAATTTGTGAAAACGAACAATTTTGATCCCCTCGACGTACACCGACCATCAGACTCGAAAAAATTTTTTTGCTCAAATCGACCCGGGAATCAATTTTTCGTATTCTACGGCTCATTTGCTACAACTTTGCAAAAATTTGTGAAAACGAACAATTTTGATCCCCTCGACGTACACCGACCATCCGACGAGAAAAATGTCTCAAAAATTTTTTTGCTCAAATCGACCCGGGAATCAATTTTTCGTATTCTACGGCTCATTTGCTACAACTTTGCAAAAATTTGTGAAAACGAACAATTTTGATCCCCTCGACGTACACCGACCATCAGACTCGAAAAAATTTTTTTGCTCAAATCGACCCGGGAATCAATTTTTCGTATTCTACGGCTCATTTGCTACAACTTTGCAAAAATTTGTGAAAACGAACAATTTTGATCCCCTCGACGTACACCGACCATCCGACGAGAAAAATGTCTCAAAAATTTTTTTGCTCAAATCGACCCGGGAATCAATTTTTCGTATTCTACGGCTCATTTGCTACAACTTTGCAAAAATTTGTGAAAACGAACAATTTTGATCCCCTCGACGTACACCGACCATCCGACGAGAAAAATGTCTCAAAAATTTTTTTGCTCAAATCGACCCGGGAATCAATTTTTCGTATTCTACGGCTCATTTGCTACAACTTTGCAAAAATTTGTGAAAACGAACAATTTTGATCCCCTCGACGTACACCGACCATCCGACGAGAAAAATGTCTCAAAAATTTTTTTGCTCAAATCGACCCGGGAATCAATTTTTCGTATTCTACGGCTCATTTGCTACAACTTTGCAAAAATTTGTGAAAACGAACAATTTTGATCCCCTCGACGTACACGACCATCCGACGAGAAAAATGTCTCAAAAATTTTTTTGCTCAAATCGACCCGGGAATCAATTTTTCGTATTCTACGGCTCATTTGCTACAACTTTGCAAAAATTTGTGAAAACGAACAATTTTGATCCCCTCGACGTACACGACCATCCGACGAGAAAAATGTCTCAAAAATTTTTTTGCTCAAATCGACCCGGGAATCAATTTTTCGTATTCTACGGCTCATTTGCTACAACTTTGCAAAAATTTGTGAAAACGAACAATTTTGATCCCCTCGACGTACACCGACCTCAGACTCGAAAAAATTTTTTTGCTCAAATCGACCCGGGAATCAATTTTTCGTATTCTACGGCTCATTTGCTACAACTTTGCAAAAATTTGTGAAAACGAACAATTTTGATCCCCTCGACGTACACCGACCATCCGACGAGAAAAATGTCTCAAAAATTTTTTTGCTCAAATCGACCCGGGAATCAATTTTTCGTATTCTACGGCTCATTTGCTACAACTTTGCAAAAATTTGTGAAAACGAACAATTTTGATCCCCTCGACGTACACCGACCATCAGACTCGAAAAAATTTTTTTGCACAAATCGACCCGGGAATCAATTTTTCGTATTCTACGGCTCATTTGCTACAACTTTGCAAAAATTTGTGAAAACGAACAATTTTGATCCCCTCGACGTACACCGACCATCCGACGAGAAAAATGTCTCAAAAATTTTTTTGCTCAAATCGACCCGGGAATCAATTTTTCGTATTCTACGGCTCATTTGCTACAACTTTGCAAAAATTTGTGAAAACGAACAATTTTGATCCCCTCGACGACACCGACCATCCGACGAGAAAAATGTCTCAAAAATTTTTTTGCTCAAATCGACCCGGGAATCAATTTTTCGTATTCTACGGCTCATTTGCTACAACTTTGCAAAAATTTGTGAAAACGAACAATTTTGATCCCCTCGACGTACACCGACCATCAGACTCGAAAAAATTTTTTTGCTCAAATCGACCCGGGAATCAATTTTTCGTATTCTACGGCTCATTTGCTACAACTTTGCAAAAATTTGTGAAAACGAACAATTTTGATCCCCTCGACGTACACCGACCATCAGACTCGAAAAAATTTTTTTGCTCAAATCGACCCGGGAATCAATTTTTCGTATTCTACGGCTCATTTGCTACAACTTTGCAAAAATTTGTGAAAACGAACAATTTTGATCCCCTCGACGTACACCGACCATCCGACGAGAAAAATGTCTCAAAAATTTTTTTGCTCAAATCGACCCGGGAATCAATTTTTCGTATTCTACGGCTCATTTGCTACAACTTTGCAAAAATTTGTGAAAACGAACAATTTTGATCCCCTCGACGTACACGACCATCCGACGAGAAAAATGTCTCAAAAATTTTTTTGCTCAAATCGACCCGGGAATCAATTTTTCGTATTCTACGGCTCATTTGCTACAACTTTGCAAAAATTTGTGAAAACGAACAATTTTGATCCCCTCGACGTACACCGACCATCAGACTCGAAAAAATTTTTTTGCTCAAATCGACCCGGGAATCAATTTTTCGTATTCTACGGCTCATTTGCTACAACTTTGCAAAAATTTGTGAAAACGAACAATTTTGATCCCCTCGACGTACACCGACCATCAGACTCGAAAAAATTTTTTTGCTCAAATCGACCCGGGAATCAATTTTTCGTATTCTACGGCTCATTTGCTACAACTTTGCAAAAATTTGTGAAAACGAACAATTTTGATCCCCTCGACGTACACCGACCATCCGACGAGAAAAATGTCTCAAAAATTTTTTTGCTCAAATCGACCCGGGAATCAATTTTTCGTATTCTACGGCTCATTTGCTACAACTTTGCAAAAATTTGTGAAAACGAACAATTTTGATCCCCTCGACGTACACGACCATCCGACGAGAAAAATGTCTCAAAAATTTTTTTGCTCAAATCGACCCGGGAATCAATTTTTCGTATTCTACGGCTCATTTGCTACAACTTTGCAAAAATTTGTGAAAACGAACAATTTTGATCCCCTCGACGTACACCGACCATCAGACTCGAAAAAATTTTTTTGCTCAAATCGACCCGGGAATCAATTTTTCGTATTCTACGGCTCATTTGCTACAACTTTGCAAAAATTTGTGAAAACGAACAATTTTGATCCCCTCGACGTACACCGACCATCAGACTCGAAAAAATTTTTTTGCTCAAATCGACCCGGGAATCAATTTTTCATATTCTACGGCTCATTTGCTACAACTTTGCAAAAATTTGTGAAAACGAACAATTTTGATCCCCTCGACGTACACCGACCATCCGACGAGAAAAATGTCTCAAAAATTTTTTTGCTCAAATCGACCCGGGAATCAATTTTTCGTATTCTACGGCTCATTTGCTACAACTTTGCAAAAATTTGTGAAAACGAACAATTTTGATCCCCTCGACGTACACGACCATCCGACGAGAAAAATGTCTCAAAAATTTTTTTGCTCAAATCGACCCGGGAATCAATTTTTCGTATTCTACGGCTCATTTGCTACAACTTTGCAAAAATTTGTGAAAACGAACAATTTTGATCCCCTCGACGTACACCGACCATCCGACGAGAAAAATGTCTCAAAAATTTTTTTGCTCAAATCGACCCGGGAATCAATTTTTCGTATTCTACGGCTCATTTGCTACAACTTTGCAAAAATTTGTGAAAACGAACAATTTTGATCCCCTCGACGTACACCGACCATCAGACTCGAAAAATTTTTTTTGCTCAAATCGACCCGGGAATCAATTTTTCGTATTCTACGGCTCATTTGCTACAACTTTGCAAAAATTTGTGAAAACGAACAATTTTGATCCCCTCGACGTACACCGACCATCAGACTCGAAAAAATTTTTTTGCTCAAATCGACCCGGGAATCAATTTTTCGTATTCTACGGCTCATTTGCTACAACTTTGCAAAAATTTGTGAAAACGAACAATTTTGATCCCCTCGACGTACACGACCATCCGACGAGAAAAATGTCTCAAAAATTTTTTTGCTCAAATCGACCCGGGAATCAATTTTTCGTATTCTACGGCTCATTTGCTACAACTTTGCAAAAATTTGTGAAAACGAACAATTTTGATCCCCTCGACGTACACCGACCATCAGACTCGAAAAAATTTTTTTGCTCAAATCGACCCGGGAATCAATTTTTCGTATTCTACGGCTCATTTGCTACAACTTTGCAAAAATTTGTGAAAACGAACAATTTTGATCCCCTCGACGTACACCGACCATCAGACTCGAAAAAATTTTTTTGCTCAAATCGACCCGGGAATCAATTTTTCGTATTCTACGGCTCATTTGCTACAACTTTGCAAAAATTTGTGAAAACGAACAATTTTGATCCCCTCGACGTACACGACCATCCGACGAGAAAAATGTCTCAAAAATTTTTTTGCTCAAATCGACCCGGGAATCAATTTTTCGTATTCTACGGCTCATTTGCTACAACTTTGCAAAAATTTGTGAAAACGAACAATTTTGATCCCCTCGACGTACACCGACCATCCGACGAGAAAAATGTCTCAAAAATTTTTTTGCTCAAATCGACCCGGGAATCAATTTTTCGTATTCTACGGCTCATTTGCTACAACTTTGCAAAAATTTGTGAAAACGAACAATTTTGATCCCCTCGACGTACACCGACCATCCGACGAGAAAAATGTCTCAAAAATTTTTTTGCTCAAATCGACCCGGGAATCAATTTTTCGTATTCTACGGCTCATTTGCTACAACTTTGCAAAAATTTGTGAAAACGAACAATTTTGATCCCCTCGACGTACACCGACCATCAGACTCGAAAAAATTTTTTTGCTCAAATCGACCCGGGAATCAATTTTTCGTATTCTACGGCTCATTTGCTACAACTTTGCAAAAATTTGTGAAAACGAACAATTTTGATCCCCTCGACGTACACCGACCATCAGACTCGAAAAAATTTTTTTGCTCAAATCGACCCGGGAATCAATTTTTCGTATTCTACGGCTCATTTGCTACAACTTTGCAAAAATTTGTGAAAACGAACAATTTTGATCCCCTCGACGTACACCGACCATCCGACGAGAAAAATGTCTCAAAAATTTTTTTTTCGTGGTGACTCAAAACATCAATTTTAGACTCCCCTGAGTATGAAAAGTGAAACGAAAATCATTTTTGAGAAGAAAAAATTTTTGTATGGGAGGGCCCCTGCTAGAACATTTTTCCCAAGTGCGTCGATTTTTGGGTCGTCGACACAAGCTCGGGTCAAAAAATTTTTTTGCTCAAATC
The DNA here is from genome assembly GCF_943734755.1 of Anopheles moucheti. NCBI lineage: Eukaryota > Metazoa > Arthropoda > Insecta > Diptera > Culicidae > Anopheles > Anopheles moucheti. The sequence goes on from NW_026453537.1 coordinate 1,171,776, forward strand.
GACCCGGGAATCAATTTTTCGTATTCTACGGCTCATTTGCTACAACTTTGCAAAAATTTGTGAAAACGAACAATTTTGATCCCCTCGACGTACACCGACCATCCGACGAGAAAAATGTCTCAAAAATTTTTTTGCTCAAATCGACCCGGGAATCAATTTTTCGTATTCTACGGCTCATTTGCTACAACTTTGCAAAAATTTGTGAAAACGAACAATTTTGATCCCCTCGACGTACACCGACCATCAGACTCGAAAAAATTTTTTTGCTCAAATCGACCCGGGAATCAATTTTTCGTATTCTACGGCTCATTTGCTACAACTTTGCAAAAATTTGTGAAAACGAACAATTTTGATCCCCTCGACGTACACCGACCATCAGACTCGAAAAAATTTTTTTGCTCAAATCGACCCGGGAATCAATTTTTCGTATTCTACGGCTCATTTGCTACAACTTTGCAAAAATTTGTGAAAACGAACAATTTTGATCCCCTCGACGTACACCGACCATCCGACGAGAAAAATGTCTCAAAAATTTTTTTGCTCAAATCGACCCGGGAATCAATTTTTCGTATTCTACGGCTCATTTGCTACAACTTTGCAAAAATTTGTGAAAACGAACAATTTTGATCCCCTCGACGTACACGACCATCCGACGAGAAAAATGTCTCAAAAATTTTTTTGCTCAAATCGACCCGGGAATCAATTTTTCGTATTCTACGGCTCATTTGCTACAACTTTGCAAAAATTTGTGAAAACGAACAATTTTGATCCCCTCGACGTACACCGACCTCAGACTCGAAAAAATTTTTTTGCTCAAATCGACCCGGGAATCAATTTTTCGTATTCTACGGCTCATTTGCTACAACTTTGCAAAAATTTGTGAAAACGAACAATTTTGATCCCCTCGACGTACACCGACCATCAGACTCGAAAAAATTTTTTTGCTCAAATCGACCCGGGAATCAATTTTTCGTATTCTACGGCTCATTTGCTACAACTTTGAAAAAATTTGTGAAAACGAACAATTTTGATCCCCTCGACGTACACCGACCATCCGACGAGAAAAATGTCTCAAAAATTTTTTTGCTCAAATCGACCCGGGAATCAATTTTTCGTATTCTACGGCTCATTTGCTACAACTTTGCAAAAATTTGTGAAAACGAACAATTTTGATCCCCTCGACGTACACGACCATCCGACGAGAAAAATGTCTCAAAAATTTTTTTGCTCAAATCGACCCGGGAATCAATTTTTCGTATTCTACGGCTCATTTGCTACAACTTTGCAAAAATTTGTGAAAATGAACAATTTTGATCCCCTCGACGTACACCGACCATCCGACGAGAAAAATGTCTCAAAAATTTTTTTGCTCAAATCGACCCGGGAATCAATTTTTCGTATTCTACGGCTCATTTGCTACAACTTTGCAAAAATTTGTGAAAACGAACAATTTTGATCCCCTCGACGTACACCGACCATCAGACTCGAAAAAATTTTTTTGCTCAAATCGACCCGGGAATCAATTTTTCGTATTCTACGGCTCATTTGCTACAACTTTGCAAAAATTTGTGAAAACGAACAATTTTGATCCCCTCGACGTACACCGACCATCAGACTCGAAAAAATTTTTTTGCTCAAATCGACCCGGGAATCAATTTTTCGTATTCTACGGCTCATTTGCTACAACTTTGCAAAAATTTGTGAAAACGAACAATTTTGATCCCCTCGACGTACACCGACCATCCGACGAGAAATATGTCTCAAAAATTTTTTTGCTCAAATCGACCCGGGAATCAATTTTTCGTATTCTACGGCTCATTTGCTACAACTTTGCAAAAATTTGTGAAAATGAACAATTTTGATCCCCTCGACGTACACCGACCATCCGACGAGAAAAATGTCTCAAAAATTTTTTTGCTCAAATCGACCCGGGAATCAATTTTTCGTATTCTACGGCTCATTTGCTACAACTTTGCAAAAATTTGTGAAAACGAACAATTTTGATCCCCTCGACGTACACCGACCATCAGACTCGAAAAAATTTTTTTGCTCAAATCGACCCGGGAATCAATTTTTCGTATTCTACGGCTCATTTGCTACAACTTTGCAAAAATTTGTGAAAACGAACAATTTTGATCCCCTCGACGTACACCGACCATCAGACTCGAAAAAATTTTTTTGCTCAAATCGACCCGGGAATCAATTTTTCGTATTCTACGGCTCATTTGCTACAACTTTGCAAAAATTTGTGAAAACGAACAATTTTGATCCCCTCGACGTACACCGACCATCAGACTCGAAAAAATTTTTTTGCTCAAATCGACCCGGGAATCAATTTTTCGTATTCTACGGCTCATTTGCTACAACTTTGCAAAAATTTGTGAAAACGAACAATTTTGATCCCCTCGACGTACACCGACCATCAGACTCGAAAAAATTTTTTTGCTCAAATCGACCCGGGAATCAATTTTTCGTATTCTACGGCTCATTTGCTACAACTTTGCAAAAATTTGTGAAAACGAACAATTTTGATCCCCTCGACGTACACCGACCATCAGACTCGAAAAAATTTTTTTGCTCAAATCGACCCGGGAATCAATTTTTCGTATTCTACGGCTCATTTGCTACAACTTTGCAAAAATTTGTGAAAACGAACAATTTTGATCCCCTCGACGTACACCGACCATCAGACTCGAAAAAATTTTTTTGCTCAAATCGACCCGGGAATCAATTTTTCGTATTCTACGGCTCATTTGCTACAACTTTGCAAAAATTTGTGAAAACGAACAATTTTGATCCCCTCGACGTACACCGACCATCCGACGAGAAAAATGTCTCAAAAATTTTTTTGCTCAAATCGACCCGGGAATCAATTTTTCGTATTCTACGGCTCATTTGCTACAACTTTGCAAAAATTTGTGAAAACGAACAATTTTGATCCCCTCGACGTACACCGACCATCCGACGAGAAAAATGTCTCAAAAATTTTTTTGCTCAAATCGACCCGGGAATCAATTTTTCGTATTCTACGGCTCATTTGCTACAACTTTGCAAAAATTTGTGAAAACGAACAATTTTGATCCCCTCGACGTACACGACCATCCGACGAGAAAAATGTCTCAAAAATTTTTTTGCTCAAATCGACCCGGGAATCAATTTTTCGTATTCTACGGCTCATTTGCTACAACTTTGCAAAAATTTGTGAAAACGAACAATTTTGATCCCCTCGACGTACACCGACCATCAGACTCGAAAAAATTTTTTTGCTCAAATCGACCCGGGAATCAATTTTTCGTATTCTACGGCTCATTTGCTACAACTTTGCAAAAATTTGTGAAAACGAACAATTTTGATCCCCTCGACGTACACCGACCATCCGACGAGAAAAATGTCTCAAAAATTTTTTTGCTCAAATCGACCCGGGAATCAATTTTTCGTATTCTACGGCTCATTTGCTACAACTTTGCAAAAATTTGTGAAAACGAACAATTTTGATCCCCTCGACGTACACCGACCATCAGACTCGAAAAAATTTTTTTGCTCAAATCGACCCGGGAATCAATTTTTCGTATTCTACGGCTCATTTGCTACAACTTTGCAAAAATTTGTGAAAACGAACAATTTTGATCCCCTCGACGTACACCGACCATCCGACGAGAAATATGTCTCAAAAATTTTTTTGCTCAAATCGACCCGGGAATCAATTTTTCGTATTCTACGGCTCATTTGCTACAACTTTGCAAAAATTTGTGAAAATGAACAATTTTGATCCCCTCGACGTACACCGACCATCCGACGAGAAAAATGTCTCAAAAATTTTTTTGCTCAAATCGACCCGGGAATCAATTTTTCGTATTCTACGGCTCATTTGCTACAACTTTGCAAAAATTTGTGAAAACGAACAATTTTGATCCCCTCGACGTACACCGACCATCAGACTCGAAAAAATTTTTTTGCTCAAATCGACCCGGGAATCAATTTTTCGTATTCTACGGCTCATTTGCTACAACTTTGCAAAAATTTGTGAAAACGAACAATTTTGATCCCCTCGACGTACACCGACCATCAGACTCGAAAAAATTTTTTTGCTCAAATCGACCCGGGAATCAATTTTTCGTATTCTACGGCTCATTTGCTACAACTTTGCAAAAATTTGTGAAAACGAACAATTTTGATCCCCTCGACGTACACCGACCATCCGACGAGAAAAATGTCTCAAAAATTTTTTTGCTCAAATCGACCCGGGAATCAATTTTTCGTATTCTACGGCTCATTTGCTACAACTTTGCAAAAATTTGTGAAAACGAACAATTTTGATCCCCTCGACGTACACCGACCATCAGACTCGAAAAAATTTTTTTGCTCAAATCGACCCGGGAATCAATTTTTCGTATTCTACGGCTCATTTGCTACAACTTTGCAAAAATTTGTGAAAACGAACAATTTTGATCCCCTCGACGTACACCGACCATCAGACTCGAAAAAATTTTTTTGCTCAAATCGACCCGGGAATCAATTTTTCGTATTCTACGGCTCATTTGCTACAACTTTGCAAAAATTTGTGAAAACGAACAATTTTGATCCCCTCGACGTACACCGACCATCAGACTCGAAAAAATTTTTTTGCTCAAATCGACCCGGGAATCAATTTTTCGTATTCTACGGCTCATTTGCTACAACTTTGCAAAAATTTGTGAAAACGAACAATTTTGATCCCCTCGACGTACACCGACCATCAGACTCGAAAAAATTTTTTTGCTCAAATCGACCCGGGAATCAATTTTTCGTATTCTACGGCTCATTTGCTACAACTTTGCAAAAATTTGTGAAAACGAACAATTTTGATCCCCTCGACGTACACCGACCATCAGACTCGAAAAAATTTTTTTGCTCAAATCGACCCGGGAATCAATTTTTCGTATTCTACGGCTCATTTGCTACAACTTTGCAAAAATTTGTGAAAACGAACAATTTTGATCCCCTCGACGTACACCGACCATCCGACGAGAAAAATGTCTCAAAAATTTTTTTGCTCAAATCGACCCGGGAATCAATTTTTCGTATTCTACGGCTCATTTGCTACAACTTTGCAAAAATTTGTGAAAACGAACAATTTTGATCCCCTCGACGTACACCGACCATCCGACGAGAAAAATGTCTCAAAAATTTTTTTGCTCAAATCGACCCGGGAATCAATTTTTCGTATTCTACGGCTCATTTGCTACAACTTTGCAAAAATTTGTGAAAACGAACAATTTTGATCCCCTCGACGTACACGACCATCCGACGAGAAAAATGTCTCAAAAATTTTTTTGCTCAAATCGACCCGGGAATCAATTTTTCGTATTCTACGGCTCATTTGCTACAACTTTGCAAAAATTTGTGAAAACGAACAATTTTGATCCCCTCGACGTACACGACCATCCGACGAGAAAAATGTCTCAAAAATTTTTTTGCTCAAATCGACCCGGGAATCAATTTTTCGTATTCTACGGCTCATTTGCTACAACTTTGCAAAAATTTGTGAAAACGAACAATTTTGATCCCCTCGACGTACACCGACCTCAGACTCGAAAAAATTTTTTTGCTCAAATCGACCCGGGAATCAATTTTTCGTATTCTACGGCTCATTTGCTACAACTTTGCAAAAATTTGTGAAAACGAACAATTTTGATCCCCTCGACGTACACCGACCATCCGACGAGAAAAATGTCTCAAAAATTTTTTTGCTCAAATCGACCCGGGAATCAATTTTTCGTATTCTACGGCTCATTTGCTACAACTTTGCAAAAATTTGTGAAAACGAACAATTTTGATCCCCTCGACGTACACCGACCATCAGACTCGAAAAAATTTTTTTGCTCAAATCGACCCGGGAATCAATTTTTCGTATTCTACGGCTCATTTGCTACAACTTTGCAAAAATTTGTGAAAACGAACAATTTTGATCCCCTCGACGTACACCGACCATCAGACTCGAAAAAATTTTTTTGCTCAAATCGACCCGGGAATCAATTTTTCGTATTCTACGGCTCATTTGCTACAACTTTGCAAAAATTTGTGAAAACGAACAATTTTGATCCCCTCGACGTACACCGACCATCAGACTCGAAAAAATTTTTTTGCTCAAATCGACCCGGGAATCAATTTTTCGTATTCTACGGCTCATTTGCTACAACTTTGCAAAAATTTGTGAAAACGAACAATTTTGATCCCCTCGACGTACACCGACCATCCGACGAGAAAAATGTCTCAAAAATTTTTTTTTCGTGGTGACTCAAAACATCAATTTTAGACTCCCCTGAGTATGAAAAGTGAAACGAAAATCATTTTTGAGAAGAAAAAATTTTTGTATGGGAGGGCCCCTGCTAGAACATTTTTCCCAAGTGCGTCGATTTTTGGGTCGTCGACACAAGCTCGGGTCAAAAAATTTTTTTGCTCAAATCGACCCGGGAATCAATTTTTCGTATTCTACGGCTCATTTGCTACAACTTTGCAAAAATTTGTGAAAACGAACAATTTTGATCCCCTCGACGTACACCGACCATCCGACGAGAAAAATGTCTCAAAAATTTTTTTGCTCAAATCGACCCGGGAATCAATTTTTCGTATTCTACGGCTCATTTGCTACAACTTTGCAAAAATTTGTGAAAACGAACAATTTTGATCCCCTCGACGTACACCGACCATCAGACTCGAAAAAATTTTTTTGCTCAAATCGACCCGGGAATCAATTTTTCGTATTCTACGGCTCATTTGCTACAACTTTGCAAAAATTTGTGAAAACGAACAATTTTGATCCCCTCGACGTACACCGACCATCCGACGAGAAAAATGTCTCAAAAATTTTTTTGCTCAAATCGACCCGGGAATCAATTTTTCGTATTCTACGGCTCATTTGCTACAACTTTGCAAAAATTTGTGAAAACGAACAATTTTGATCCCCTCGACGTACACCGACCATCCGACGAGAAAAATGTCTCAAAAATTTTTTTGCTCAAATCGACCCGGGAATCAATTTTTCGTATTCTACGGCTCATTTGCTACAACTTTGCAAAAATTTGTGAAAACGAACAATTTTGATCCCCTCGACGTACACGACCATCCGACGAGAAAAATGTCTCAAAAATTTTTTTGCTCAAATCGACCCGGGAATCAATTTTTCGTATTCTACGGCTCATTTGCTACAACTTTGCAAAAATTTGTGAAAACGAACAATTTTGATCCCCTCGACGTACACCGACCATCCGACGAGAAAAATGTCTCAAAAATTTTTTTGCTCAAATCGACCCGGGAATCAATTTTTCGTATTCTACGGCTCATTTGCTACAACTTTGCAAAAATTTGTGAAAACGAACAATTTTGATCCCCTCGACGTACACCGACCATCAGACTCGAAAAAATTTTTTTGCTCAAATCGACCCGGGAATCAATTTTTCGTATTCTACGGCTCATTTGCTACAACTTTGCAAAAATTTGTGAAAACGAACAATTTTGATCCCCTCGACGTACACCGACCATCAGACTCGAAAAAATTTTTTTGCTCAAATCGACCCGGGAATCAATTTTTCGTATTCTACGGCTCATTTGCTACAACTTTGCAAAAATTTGTGAAAACGAACAATTTTGATCCCCTCGACGTACACCGACCATCAGACTCGAAAAAATTTTTTTGCTCAAATCGACCCGGGAATCAATTTTTCGTATTCTACGGCTCATTTGCTACAACTTTGCAAAAATTTGTGAAAACGAACAATTTTGATCCCCTCGACGTACACCGACCATCAGACTCGAAAAAATTTTTTTGCTCAAATCGACCCGGGAATCAATTTTTCGTATTCTACGGCTCATTTGCTACAACTTTGCAAAAATTTGTGAAAACGAACAATTTTGATCCCCTCGACGTACACCGACCATCAGACTCGAAAAAATTTTTTTGCTCAAATCGACCCGGGAATCAATTTTTCGTATTCTACGGCTCATTTGCTACAACTTTGCAAAAATTTGTGAAAACGAACAATTTTGATCCCCTCGACGTACACCGACCATCAGACTCGAAAAAATTTTTTTGCTCAAATCGACCCGGGAATCAATTTTTCGTATTCTACGGCTCATTTGCTACAACTTTGCAAAAATTTGTGAAAACGAACAATTTTGATCCCCTCGACGTACACCGACCATCCGACGAGAAAAATGTCTCAAAAATTTTTTTGCTCAAATCGACCCGGGAATCAATTTTTCGTATTCTACGGCTCATTTGCTACAACTTTGCAAAAATTTGTGAAAACGAACAATTTTGATCCCCTCGACGTACACCGACCATCCGACGAGAAAAATGTCTCAAAAATTTTTTTGCTCAAATCGACCCGGGAATCAATTTTTCGTATTCTACGGCTCATTTGCTACAACTTTGCAAAAATTTGTGAAAACGAACAATTTTGATCCCCTCGACGTACACGACCATCCGACGAGAAAAATGTCTCAAAAATTTTTTTGCTCAAATCGACCCGGGAATCAATTTTTCGTATTCTACGGCTCATTTGCTACAACTTTGCAAAAATTTGTGAAAACGAACAATTTTGATCCCCTCGACGTACACGACCATCCGACGAGAAAAATGTCTCAAAAATTTTTTTGCTCAAATCGACCCGGGAATCAATTTTTCGTATTCTACGGCTCATTTGCTACAACTTTGCAAAAATTTGTGAAAACGAACAATTTTGATCCCCTCGACGTACACCGACCTCAGACTCGAAAAAATTTTTTTGCTCAAATCGACCCGGGAATCAATTTTTCGTATTCTACGGCTCATTTGCTACAACTTTGCAAAAATTTGTGAAAACGAACAATTTTGATCCCCTCGACGTACACCGACCATCCGACGAGAAAAATGTCTCAAAAATTTTTTTGCTCAAATCGACCCGGGAATCAATTTTTCGTATTCTACGGCTCATTTGCTACAACTTTGCAAAAATTTGTGAAAACGAACAATTTTGATCCCCTCGACGTACACCGACCATCAGACTCGAAAAAATTTTTTTGCTCAAATCGACCCGGGAATCAATTTTTCGTATTCTACGGCTCATTTGCTACAACTTTGCAAAAATTTGTGAAAACGAACAATTTTGATCCCCTCGACGTACACCGACCATCAGACTCGAAAAAATTTTTTTGCTCAAATCGACCCGGGAATCAATTTTTCGTATTCTACGGCTCATTTGCTACAACTTTGCAAAAATTTGTGAAAACGAACAATTTTGATCCCCTCGACGTACACCGACCATCCGACGAGAAAAATGTCTCAAAAATTTTTTTGCTCAAATCGACCCGGGAATCAATTTTTCGTATTCTACGGCTCATTTGCTACAACTTTGCAAAAATTTGTGAAAACGAACAATTTTGATCCCCTCGACGTACACGACCATCCGACGAGAAAAATGTCTCAAAAATTGTTTTGCTCAAATCGACCCGGGAATCAATTTTTCGTATTCTACGGCTCATTTGCTACAACTTTGCAAAAATTTGTGAAAACGAACAATTTTGATCCCCTCGACGTACACCGACCATCCGACGAGAAAAATGTCTCAAAAATTTTTTTGCTCAAATCGACCCGGGAATCAATTTTTCGTATTCTACGGCTCATTTGCTACAACTTTGCAAAAATTTGTGAAAACGAACAATTTTGATCCCCTCGACGTACACCGACCATCCGACGAGAAAAATGTCTCAAAAATTTTTTTGCTCAAATCGACCCGGGAATCAATTTTTCGTATTCTACGGCTCATTTGCTACAACTTTGCAAAAATTTGTGAAAACGAACAATTTTGATCCCCTCGACGTACACCGACCATCAGACTCGAAAAAATTTTTTTGCTCAAATCGACCCGGGAATCAATTTTTCGTATTCTACGGCTCATTTGCTATAACTTTGCAAAAATTTGTGAAAACGAACAATTTTGATCCCCTCGACGTACACCGACCATCAGACTCGAAAAAATTTTTTTGCTCAAATCGACCCGGGAATCAATTTTTCGTATTCTACGGCTCATTTGCTACAACTTTGCAAAAATTTGTGAAAACGAACAATTTTGATCCCCTCGACGTACACCGACCATCCGACGAGAAAAATGTCTCAAAAATTTTTTTGCTCAAATCGACCCGGGAATCAATTTTTCGTATTCTACGGCTCATTTGCTACAACTTTGCAAAAATTTGTGAAAACGAACAATTTTGATCCCCTCGACGTACACCGACCATCAGACTCGAAAAAATTTTTTTGCTCAAATCGACCCGGGAATCAATTTTTCGTATTCTACGGCTCATTTGCTACAACTTTGCAAAAATTTGTGAAAACGAACAATTTTGATCCCCTCGACGTACACCGACCATCAGACTCGAAAAAATTTTTTTGCTCAAATCGACCCGGGAATCAATTTTTCGTATTCTACGGCTCATTTGCTACAACTTTGCAAAAATTTGTGAAAACGAACAATTTTGATCCCCTCGACGTACACCGACCATCAGACTCGAAAAAATTTTTTTGCTCAAATCGACCCGGGAATCAATTTTTCGTATTCTACGGCTCATTTGCTACAACTTTGCAAAAATTTGTGAAAACGAACAATTTTGATCCCCTCGACGTACACGACCATCCGACGAGAAAAATGTCTCAAAAATTTTTTTGCTCAAATCGACCCGGGAATCAATTTTTCGTATTCTACGGCTCATTTGCTACAACTTTGCAAAAATTTGTGAAAACGAACAATTTTGATCCCCTCGACGTACACCGACCATCAGACTCGAAAAAATTTTTTTGCTCAAATCGACCCGGGAATCAATTTTTCGTATTCTACGGCTCATTTGCTACAACTTTGCAAAAATTTGTGAAAACGAACAATTTTGATCCCCTCGACGTACACCGACCATCAGACTCGAAAAAATTTTTTTGCTCAAATCGACCCGGGAATCAATTTTTCGTATTCTACGGCTCATTTGCTACAACTTTGCAAAAATTTGTGAAAACGAACAATTTTGATCCCCTCGACGTACACCGACCATCCGACGAGAAAAATGTCTCAAAAATTTTTTTGCTCAAATCGACCCGGGAATCAATTTTTCGTATTCTACGGCTCTTTTGCTACAACTTTGCAAAAATTTGTGAAAACGAACAATTTTGATCCCCTCGACGTACACCGACCATCCGACGAGAAAAATGTCTCAAAAATTTTTTTGCTCAAATCGACCCGGGAATCAATTTTTCGTATTCTACGGCTCATTTGCTACAACTTTGCAAAAATTTGTGAAAACGAACAATTTTGATCCCCTCGACGTACACCGACCATCCGACGAGAAAAATGTCTCAAAAATTTTTTTGCTCAAATCGACCCGGGAATCAATTTTTCGTATTCTACGGCTCATTTGCTACAACTTTGCAAAAATTTGTGAAAACGAACAATTTTGATCCCCTCGACGTACACCGACCATCAGACTCGAAAAAATTTTTTTGCTCAAATCGACCCGGGAATCAATTTTTCGTATTCTACGGCTCATTTGCTACAACTTTGCAAAAATTTGTGAAAACGAACAATTTTGATCCCCTCGACGTACACCGACCATCAGACTCGAAAAAATTTTTTTGCTCAAATCGACCCGGGAATCAATTTTTCGTATTCTACGGCTCATTTGCTACAACTTTGCAAAAATTTGTGAAAACGAACAATTTTGATCCCCTCGACGTACACCGACCATCCGACGAGAAAAATGTCTCAAAAATTTTTTTGCTCAAATCGACCCGGGAATCAATTTTTCGTATTCTACGGCTCATTTGCTACAACTTTGCAAAAATTTGTGAAAACGAACAATTTTGATCCCCTCGACGTACACCGACCATCAGACTCGAAAAAATTTTTTTGCTCAAATCGACCCGGGAATCAATTTTTCGTATTCTACGGCTCATTTGCTACAACTTTGCAAAAATTTGTGAAAACGAACAATTTTGATCCCCTCGACGTACACCGACCATCAGACTCGAAAAAATTTTTTTGCTCAAATCGACCCGGGAATCAATTTTTCGTATTCTACGGCTCATTTGCTACAACTTTGCAAAAATTTGTGAAAACGAACAATTTTGATCCCCTCGACGTACACCGACCATCAGACTCGAAAAAATTTTTTTGCTCAAATCGACCCGGGAATCAATTTTTCGTATTCTACGGCTCATTTGCTACAACTTTGCAAAAATTTGTGAAAACGAACAATTTTGATCCCCTCGACGTACACCGACCATCAGACTCGAAAAAATTTTTTTGCTCAAATCGACCCGGGAATCAATTTTTCGTATTCTACGGCTCATTTGCTACAACTTTGCAAAAATTAGTGAAAACGAACAATTTTGATCCCCTCGACGTACACGACCATCCGACGAGAAAAATGTCTCAAAAATTTTTTTGCTCAAATCGACCCGGGAATCAATTTTTCGTATTCTACGGCTCATTTGCTACAACTTTGCAAAAATTTGTGAAAACGAACAATTTTGATCCCCTCGACGTACACCGACCATCCGACGAGAAAAATGTCTCAAAAATTTTTTTGCTCAAATCGACCCGGGAATCAATTTTTCGTATTCTACGGCTCATTTGCTACAACTTTGCAAAAATTTGTGAAAACGAACAATTTTGATCCCCTCGACGTACACCGACCATCAGACTCGAAAAAATTTTTTTGCTCAAATCGACCCGGGAATCAATTTTTCGTATTCTACGGCTCATTTGCTACAACTTTGCAAAAATTTGTGAAAACGAACAATTTTGATCCCCTCGACGTACACCGACCATCAGACTCGAAAAAATTTTTTTGCTCAAATCGACCCGGGAATCAATTTTTCGTATTCTACGGCTCATTTGCTACAACTTTGCAAAAATTTGTGAAAACGAACAATTTTGATCCCCTCGACGTACACCGACCATCAGACTCGAAAAAATTTTTTTGCTCAAATCGACCCGGGAATCAATTTTTCGTATTCTACGGCTCATTTGCTACAACTTTGCAAAAATTTGTGAAAACGAACAATTTTGATCCCCTCGACGTACACGACCATCCGACGAGAAAAATGTCTCAAAAATTTTTTTGCTCAAATCGACCCGGGAATCAATTTTTCGTATTCTACGGCTCATTTGCTACAACTTTGCAAAAATTTGTGAAAACGAACAATTTTGATCCCCTCGACGTACACCGACCATCCGACGAGAAAAATGTCTCAAAAATTTTTTTGCTCAAATCGACCCGGGAATCAATTTTTCGTATTCTACGGCTCATTTGCTACAACTTTGCAAAAATTTGTGAAAACGAACAATTTTGATCCCCTCGACGTACACCGACCATCAGACTCGAAAAAATTTTTTTGCTCAAATCGACCCGGGAATCAATTTTTCGTATTCTACGGCTCATTTGCTACAACTTTGCAAAAATTTGTGAAAACGAACAATTTTGATCCCCTCGACGTACACCGACCATCAGACTCGAAAAAATTTTTTTGCTCAAATCGACCCGGGAATCAATTTTTCGTATTCTACGGCTCATTTGCTACAACTTTGCAAAAATTTGTGAAAACGAACAATTTTGATCCCCTCGACGTACACCGACCATCAGACTCGAAAAAATTTTTTTGCTCAAATCGACCCGGGAATCAATTTTTCGTATTCTACGGCTCATTTGCTACAACTTTGCAAAAATTTGTGAAAACGAACAATTTTGATCCCCTCGACGTACACCGACCATCAGACTCGAAAAAATTTTTTTGCTCAAATCGACCCGGGAATCAATTTTTCGTATTCTACGGCTCATTTGCTACAACTTTGCAAAAATTTGTGAAAACGAACAATTTTGATCCCCTCGACGTACACCGACCATCAGACTCGAAAAAATTTTTTTGCTCAAATCGACCCGGGAATCAATTTTTCGTATTCTACGGCTCATTTGCTACAACTTTGCAAAAATTTGTGAAAACGAACAATTTTGATCCCCTCGACGTACACCGACCATCCGACGAGAAAAATGTCTCAAAAATTTTTTTGCTCAAATCGACCCGGGAATCAATTTTTCGTATTCTACGGCTCATTTGCTACAACTTTGCAAAAATTTGTGAAAACGAACAATTTTGATCCCCTCGACGTACACCGACCATCCGACGAGAAAAATGTCTCAAAAATTTTTTTGCTCAAATCGACCCGGGAATCAATTTTTCGTATTCTACGGCTCATTTGCTACAACTTTGCAAAAATTTGTGAAAACGAACAATTTTGATCCCCTCGACGTACACGACCATCCGACGAGAAAAATGTCTCAAAAATTTTTTTGCTCAAATCGACCCGGGAATCAATTTTTCGTATTCTACGGCTCATTTGCTACAACTTTGCAAAAATTTGTGAAAACGAACAATTTTGATCCCCTCGACGTACACGACCATCCGACGAGAAAAATGTCTCAAAAATTTTTTTGCTCAAATCGACCCGGGAATCAATTTTTCGTATTCTACGGCTCATTTGCTACAACTTTGCAAAAATTTGTGAAAACGAACAATTTTGATCCCCTCGACGTACACCGACCTCAGACTCGAAAAAATTTTTTTGCTCAAATCGACCCGGGAATCAATTTTTCGTATTCTACGGCTCATTTGCTACAACTTTGCAAAAATTTGTGAAAACGAACAATTTTGATCCCCTCGACGTACACCGACCATCCGACGAGAAAAATGTCTCAAAAATTTTTTTGCTCAAATCGACCCGGGAATCAATTTTTCGTATTCTACGGCTCATTTGCTACAACTTTGCAAAAATTTGTGAAAACGAACAATTTTGATCCCCTCGACGTACACCGACCATCAGACTCGAAAAAATTTTTTTGCTCAAATCGACCCGGGAATCAATTTTTCGTATTCTACGGCTCATTTGCTACAACTTTGCAAAAATTTGTGAAAACGAACAATTTTGATCCCCTCGACGTACACCGACCATCAGACTCGAAAAAATTTTTTTGCTCAAATCGACCCGGGAATCAATTTTTCGTATTCTACGGCTCATTTGCTACAACTTTGCAAAAATTTGTGAAAACGAACAATTTTGATCCCCTCGACGTACACCGACCATCAGACTCGAAAAAATTTTTTTGCTCAAATCGACCCGGGAATCAATTTTTCGTATTCTACGGCTCATTTGCTACAACTTTGCAAAAATTTGTGAAAACGAACAATTTTGATCCCCTCGACGTACACCGACCATCAGACTCGAAAAAATTTTTTTGCTCAAATCGACCCGGGAATCAATTTTTCGTATTCTACGGCTCATTTGCTACAACTTTGAAAAAATTTGTGAAAACGAACAATTTTGATCCCCTCGACGTACACCGACCATCCGACGAGAAAAATGTCTCAAAAATTTTTTTGCTCAAATCGACCCGGGAATCAATTTTTCGTATTCTACGGCTCATTTGCTACAACTTTGCAAAAATTTGTGAAAACGAACAATTTTGATCCCCTCGACGTACACGACCATCCGACGAGAAAAATGTCTCAAAAATTTTTTTGCTCAAATCGACCCGGGAATCAATTTTTCGTATTCTACGGCTCATTTGCTACAACTTTGCAAAAATTTGTGAAAATGAACAATTTTGATCCCCTCGACGTACACCGACCATCCGACGAGAAAAATGTCTCAAAAATTTTTTTGCTCAAATCGACCCGGGAATCAATTTTTCGTATTCTACGGCTCATTTGCTACAACTTTGCAAAAATTTGTGAAAACGAACAATTTTGATCCCCTCGACGTACACCGACCATCAGACTCGAAAAAATTTTTTTGCTCAAATCGACCCGGGAATCAATTTTTCGTATTCTACGGCTCATTTGCTACAACTTTGCAAAAATTTGTGAAAACGAACAATTTTGATCCCCTCGACGTACACCGACCATCAGACTCGAAAAAATTTTTTTGCTCAAATCGACCCGGGAATCAATTTTTCGTATTCTACGGCTCATTTGCTACAACTTTGCAAAAATTTGTGAAAACGAACAATTTTGATCCCCTCGACGTACACCGACCATCCGACGAGAAATATGTCTCAAAAATTTTTTTGCTCAAATCGACCCGGGAATCAATTTTTCGTATTCTACGGCTCATTTGCTACAACTTTGCAAAAATTTGTGAAAATGAACAATTTTGATCCCCTCGACGTACACCGACCATCCGACGAGAAAAATGTCTCAAAAATTTTTTTGCTCAAATCGACCCGGGAATCAATTTTTCGTATTCTACGGCTCATTTGCTACAACTTTGCAAAAATTTGTGAAAACGAACAATTTTGATCCCCTCGACGTACACCGACCATCAGACTCGAAAAAATTTTTTTGCTCAAATCGACCCGGGAATCAATTTTTCGTATTCTACGGCTCATTTGCTACAACTTTGCAAAAATTTGTGAAAACGAACAATTTTGATCCCCTCGACGTACACCGACCATCAGACTCGAAAAAATTTTTTTGCTCAAATCGACCCGGGAATCAATTTTTCGTATTCTACGGCTCATTTGCTACAACTTTGCAAAAATTTGTGAAAACGAACAATTTTGATCCCCTCGACGTACACCGACCATCCGACGAGAAAAATGTCTCAAAAATTTTTTTGCTCAAATCGACCCGGGAATCAATTTTTCGTATTCTACGGCTCATTTGCTACAACTTTGCAAAAATTTGTGAAAACGAACAATTTTGATCCCCTCGACGTACACCGACCATCAGACTCGAAAAAATTTTTTTGCTCAAATCGACCCGGGAATCAATTTTTCGTATTCTACGGCTCATTTGCTACAACTTTGCAAAAATTTGTGAAAACGAACAATTTTGATCCCCTCGACGTACACCGACCATCAGACTCGAAAAAATTTTTTTGCTCAAATCGACCCGGGAATCAATTTTTCGTATTCTACGGCTCATTTGCTACAACTTTGCAAAAATTTGTGAAAACGAACAATTTTGATCCCCTCGACGTACACCGACCATCAGACTCGAAAAAATTTTTTTGCTCAAATCGACCCGGGAATCAATTTTTCGTATTCTACGGCTCATTTGCTACAACTTTGCAAAAATTTGTGAAAACGAACAATTTTGATCCCCTCGACGTACACCGACCATCCGACGAGAAAAATGTCTCAAAAATTTTTTTGCTCAAATCGACCCGGGAATCAATTTTTCGTATTCTACGGCTCATTTGCTACAACTTTGCAAAAATTTGTGAAAACGAACAATTTTGATCCCCTCGACGTACACCGACCATCCGACGAGAAAAATGTCTCAAAAATTTTTTTGCTCAAATCGACCCGGGAATCAATTTTTCGTATTCTACGGCTCATTTGCTACAACTTTGCAAAAATTTGTGAAAACGAACAATTTTGATCCCCTCGACGTACACCGACCATCAGACTCGAAAAAATTTTTTTGCTCAAATCGACCCGGGAATCAATTTTTCGTATTCTACGGCTCATTTGCTACAACTTTGCAAAAATTTGTGAAAACGAACAATTTTGATCCCCTCGACGTACACCGACCATCAGACTCGAAAAAATTTTTTTGCTCAAATCGACCCGGGAATCAATTTTTCGTATTCTACGGCTCATTTGCTACAACTTTGCAAAAATTTGTGAAAACGAACAATTTTGATCCCCTCGACGTACACCGACCATCCGACGAGAAAAATGTCTCAAAAATTTTTTTGCTCAAATCGACCCGGGAATCAATTTTTCGTATTCTACGGCTCATTTGCTACAACTTTGCAAAAATTTGTGAAAACGAACAATTTTGATCCCCTCGACGTACACCGACCATCAGACTCGAAAAAATTTTTTTGCTCAAATCGACCCGGGAATCAATTTTTCGTATTCTACGGCTCATTTGCTACAACTTTGCAAAAATTTGTGAAAACGAACAATTTTGATCCCCTCGACGTACACCGACCATCAGACTCGAAAAAATTTTTTTGCTCAAATCGACCCGGGAATCAATTTTTCGTATTCTACGGCTCATTTGCTACAACTTTGCAAAAATTTGTGAAAACGAACAATTTTGATCCCCTCGACGTACACCGACCATCAGACTCGAAAAAATTTTTTTGCTCAAATCGACCCGGGAATCAATTTTTCGTATTCTACGGCTCATTTGCTACAACTTTGCAAAAATTTGTGAAAACGAACAATTTTGATCCCCTCGACGTACACGACCATCCGACGAGAAAAATGTCTCAAAAATTTTTTTGCTCAAATCGACCCGGGAATCAATTTTTCGTATTCTACGGCTCATTTGCTACAACTTTGCAAAAATTTGTGAAAACGAACAATTTTGATCCCCTCGACGTACACCGACCATCAGACTCGAAAAAATTTTTTTGCTCAAATCGACCCGGGAATCAATTTTTCGTATTCTACGGCTCATTTGCTACAACTTTGCAAAAATTTGTGAAAACGAACAATTTTGATCCCCTCGACGTACACCGACCATCAGACTCGAAAAAATTTTTTTGCTCAAATCGACCCGGGAATCAATTTTTCGTATTCTACGGCTCATTTGCTACAACTTTGCAAAAATTTGTGAAAACGAACAATTTTGATCCCCTCGACGTACACCGACCATCCGACGAGAAAAATGTCTCAAAAATTTTTTTGCTCAAATCGACCCGGGAATCAATTTTTCGTATTCTACGGCTCTTTTGCTACAACTTTGCAAAAATTTGTGAAAACGAACAATTTTGATCCCCTCGACGTACACCGACCATCCGACGAGAAAAATGTCTCAAAAATTTTTTTGCTCAAATCGACCCGGGAATCAATTTTTCGTATTCTACGGCTCATTTGCTACAACTTTGCAAAAATTTGTGAAAACGAACAATTTTGATCCCCTCGACGTACACCGACCATCCGACGAGAAAAATGTCTCAAAAATTTTTTTGCTCAAATCGACCCGGGAATCAATTTTTCGTATTCTACGGCTCATTTGCTACAACTTTGCAAAAATTTGTGAAAACGAACAATTTTGATCCCCTCGACGTACACCGACCATCAGACTCGAAAAAATTTTTTTGCTCAAATCGACCCGGGAATCAATTTTTCGTATTCTACGGCTCATTTGCTACAACTTTGCAAAAATTTGTGAAAACGAACAATTTTGATCCCCTCGACGTACACCGACCATCAGACTCGAAAAAATTTTTTTGCTCAAATCGACCCGGGAATCAATTTTTCGTATTCTACGGCTCATTTGCTACAACTTTGCAAAAATTTGTGAAAACGAACAATTTTGATCCCCTCGACGTACACCGACCATCCGACGAGAAAAATGTCTCAAAAATTTTTTTGCTCAAATCGACCCGGGAATCAATTTTTCGTATTCTACGGCTCATTTGCTACAACTTTGCAAAAATTTGTGAAAACGAACAATTTTGATCCCCTCGACGTACACCGACCATCAGACTCGAAAAAATTTTTTTGCTCAAATCGACCCGGGAATCAATTTTTCGTATTCTACGGCTCATTTGCTACAACTTTGCAAAAATTTGTGAAAACGAACAATTTTGATCCCCTCGACGTACACCGACCATCAGACTCGAAAAAATTTTTTTGCTCAAATCGACCCGGGAATCAATTTTTCGTATTCTACGGCTCATTTGCTACAACTTTGCAAAAATTTGTGAAAACGAACAATTTTGATCCCCTCGACGTACACCGACCATCAGACTCGAAAAAATTTTTTTGCTCAAATCGACCCGGGAATCAATTTTTCGTATTCTACGGCTCATTTGCTACAACTTTGCAAAAATTTGTGAAAACGAACAATTTTGATCCCCTCGACGTACACCGACCATCAGACTCGAAAAAATTTTTTTGCTCAAATCGACCCGGGAATCAATTTTTCGTATTCTACGGCTCATTTGCTACAACTTTGCAAAAATTAGTGAAAACGAACAATTTTGATCCCCTCGACGTACACGACCATCCGACGAGAAAAATGTCTCAAAAATTTTTTTGCTCAAATCGACCCGGGAATCAATTTTTCGTATTCTACGGCTCATTTGCTACAACTTTGCAAAAATTTGTGAAAACGAACAATTTTGATCCCCTCGACGTACACCGACCATCCGACGAGAAAAATGTCTCAAAAATTTTTTTGCTCAAATCGACCCGGGAATCAATTTTTCGTATTCTACGGCTCATTTGCTACAACTTTGCAAAAATTTGTGAAAACGAACAATTTTGATCCCCTCGACGTACACCGACCATCAGACTCGAAAAAATTTTTTTGCTCAAATCGACCCGGGAATCAATTTTTCGTATTCTACGGCTCATTTGCTACAACTTTGCAAAAATTTGTGAAAACGAACAATTTTGATCCCCTCGACGTACACCGACCATCAGACTCGAAAAAATTTTTTTGCTCAAATCGACCCGGGAATCAATTTTTCGTATTCTACGGCTCATTTGCTACAACTTTGCAAAAATTTGTGAAAACGAACAATTTTGATCCCCTCGACGTACACCGACCATCAGACTCGAAAAAATTTTTTTGCTCAAATCGACCCGGGAATCAATTTTTCGTATTCTACGGCTCATTTGCTACAACTTTGCAAAAATTTGTGAAAACGAACAATTTTGATCCCCTCGACGTACACGACCATCCGACGAGAAAAATGTCTCAAAAATTTTTTTGCTCAAATCGACCCGGGAATCAATTTTTCGTATTCTACGGCTCATTTGCTACAACTTTGCAAAAATTTGTGAAAACGAACAATTTTGATCCCCTCGACGTACACCGACCATCCGACGAGAAAAATGTCTCAAAAATTTTTTTGCTCAAATCGACCCGGGAATCAATTTTTCGTATTCTACGGCTCATTTGCTACAACTTTGCAAAAATTTGTGAAAACGAACAATTTTGATCCCCTCGACGTACACCGACCATCAGACTCGAAAAAATTTTTTTGCTCAAATCGACCCGGGAATCAATTTTTCGTATTCTACGGCTCATTTGCTACAACTTTGCAAAAATTTGTGAAAACGAACAATTTTGATCCCCTCGACGTACACCGACCATCAGACTCGAAAAAATTTTTTTGCTCAAATCGACCCGGGAATCAATTTTTCGTATTCTACGGCTCATTTGCTACAACTTTGCAAAAATTTGTGAAAACGAACAATTTTGATCCCCTCGACGTACACCGACCATCAGACTCGAAAAAATTTTTTTGCTCAAATCGACCCGGGAATCAATTTTTCGTATTCTACGGCTCATTTGCTACAACTTTGCAAAAATTTGTGAAAACGAACAATTTTGATCCCCTCGACGTACACCGACCATCAGACTCGAAAAAATTTTTTTGCTCAAATCGACCCGGGAATCAATTTTTCGTATTCTACGGCTCATTTGCTACAACTTTGCAAAAATTTGTGAAAACGAACAATTTTGATCCCCTCGACGTACACCGACCATCAGACTCGAAAAAATTTTTTTGCTCAAATCGACCCGGGAATCAATTTTTCGTATTCTACGGCTCATTTGCTACAACTTTGCAAAAATTTGTGAAAACGAACAATTTTGATCCCCTCGACGTACACCGACCATCCGACGAGAAAAATGTCTCAAAAATTTTTTTGCTCAAATCGACCCGGGAATCAATTTTTCGTATTCTACGGCTCATTTGCTACAACTTTGCAAAAATTTGTGAAAACGAACAATTTTGATCCCCTCGACGTACACCGACCATCAGACTCGAAAAAATTTTTTTGCTCAAATCGACCCGGGAATCAATTTTTCGTATTCTACGGCTCATTTGCTACAACTTTGCAAAAATTTGTGAAAACGAACAATTTTGATCCCCTCGACGTACACCGACCATCAGACTCGAAAAAATTTTTTTGCTCAAATCGACCCGGGAATCAATTTTTCGTATTCTACGGCTCATTTGCTACAACTTTGCAAAAATTTGTGAAAATGAACAATTTTGATCCCCTCGACGTACACCGACCATCCGACGAGAAAAATGTCTCAAAAATTTTTTTGCTCAAATCGACCCGGGAATCAATTTTTCGTATTCTACGGCTCATTTGCTACAACTTTGCAAAAATTTGTGAAAACGAACAATTTTGATCCCCTCGACGTACACCGACCATCAGACTCGAAAAAATTTTTTTGCTCAAATCGACCCGGGAATCAATTTTTCGTATTCTACGGCTCATTTGCTACAACTTTGCAAAAATTTGTGAAAACGAACAATTTTGATCCCCTCGACGTACACCGACCATCAGACTCGAAAAAATTTTTTTGCTCAAATCGACCCGGGAATCAATTTTTCGTATTCTACGGCTCATTTGCTACAACTTTGCAAAAATTTGTGAAAACGAACAATTTTGATCCCCTCGACGTACACCGACCATAAGACTCGAAAAAATTTTTTTGCTCAAATCGACCCGGGAATCAATTTTTCGTATTCTACGGCTCATTTGCTACAACTTTGCAAAAATTTGTGAAAACGAACAATTTTGATCCCCTCGACGTACACCGACCATCCGACGAGAAAAATGTCTCAAAAATTTTTTTGCTCAAATCGACCCGGGAATCAATTTTTCGTATTCTACGGCTCATTTGCTACAACTTTGCAAAAATTTGTGAAAACGAACAATTTTGATCCCCTCGACGTACACCGACCATCAGACTCGAAAAAATTTTTTTGCTCAAATCGACCCGGGAATCAATTTTTCGTATTCTACGGCTCATTTGCTACAACTTTGCAAAAATTTGTGAAAACGAACAATTTTGATCCCCTCGACGTACACCGACCATCAGACTCGAAAAAATTTTTTTGCTCAAATCGACCCGGGAATCAATTTTTCGTATTCTACGGCTCATTTGCTACAACTTTGCAAAAATTTGTGAAAACGAACAATTTTGATCCCCTCGACGTACACCGACCATCAGACTCGAAAAAATTTTTTTGCTCAAATCGACCCGGGAATCAATTTTTCGTATTCTACGGCTCATTTGCTACAACTTTGCAAAAATTTGTGAAAACGAACAATTTTGATCCCCTCGACGTACACCGACCATCAGACTCGAAAAAATTTTTTTGCTCAAATCGACCCGGGAATCAATTTTTCGTATTCTACGGCTCATTTGCTACAACTTTGCAAAAATTTGTGAAAACGAACAATTTTGATCCCCTCGACGTACACCGACCATCAGACTCGAAAAAATTTTTTTGCTCAAATCGACCCGGGAATCAATTTTTCGTATTCTACGGCTCATTTGCTACAACTTTGCAAAAATTTGTGAAAACGAACAATTTTGATCCCCTCGACGTACACCGACCATCAGACTCGAAAAAATTTTTTTGCTCAAATCGACCCGGGAATCAATTTTTCGTATTCTACGGCTCATTTGCTACAACTTTGCAAAAATTTGTGAAAACGAACAATTTTGATCCCCTCGACGTACACCGACCATCAGACTCGAAAAAATTTTTTTGCTCAAATCGACCCGGGAATCAATTTTTCGTATTCTACGGCTCATTTGCTACAACTTTGCAAAAATTTGTGAAAACGAACAATTTTGATCCCCTCGACGTACACCGACCATCAGACTCGAAAAAATTTTTTTGCTCAAATCGACCCGGGAATCAATTTTTCGTATTCTACGGCTCATTTGCTACAACTTTGCAAAAATTTGTGAAAACGAACAATTTTGATCCCCTCGACGTACACCGACCATCCGACGAGAAAAATGTCTCAAAAATTTTTTTGCTCAAATCGACCCGGGAATCAATTTTTCGTATTCTACGGCTCATTTGCTACAACTTTGCAAAAATTTGTGAAAACGAACAATTTTGATCCCCTCGACGTACACCGACCATCCGACGAGAAAAATGTCTCAAAAATTTTTTTGCTCAAATCGACCCGGGAATCAATTTTTCGTATTCTACGGCTCATTTGCTACAACTTTGCAAAAATTTGTGAAAACGAACAATTTTGATCCCCTCGACGTACACCGACCATCAGACTCGAAAAAATTTTTTTGCTCAAATCGACCCGGGAATCAATTTTTCGTATTCTACGGCTCATTTGCTACAACTTTGCAAAAATTTGTGAAAACGAACAATTTTGATCCCCTCGACGTACACCGACCATCAGACTCGAAAAAATTTTTTTGCTCAAATCGACCCGGGAATCAATTTTTCGTATTCTACGGCTCATTTGCTACAACTTTGCAAAAATTTGTGAAAATGAACAATTTTGATCCCCTCGACGTACACCGACCATCCGACGAGAAAAATGTCTCAAAAATTTTTTTGCTCAAATCGACCCGGGAATCAATTTTTCGTATTCTACGGCTCATTTGCTACAACTTTGCAAAAATTTGTGAAAACGAACAATTTTGATCCCCTCGACGTACACCGACCATCAGACTCGAAAAAATTTTTTTGCTCAAATCGACCCGGGAATCAATTTTTCGTATTCTACGGCTCATTTGCTACAACTTTGCAAAAATTTGTGAAAACGAACAATTTTGATCCCCTCGACGTACACCGACCATCAGACTCGAAAAAATTTTTTTGCTCAAATCGACCCGGGAATCAATTTTTCGTATTCTACGGCTCATTTGCTACAACTTTGCAAAAATTTGTGAAAACGAACAATTTTGATCCCCTCGACGTACACCGACCATCCGACGAGAAAAATGTCTCAAAAATTTTTTTGCTCAAATCGACCCGGGAATCAATTTTTCGTATTCTACGGCTCATTTGCTACAACTTTGCAAAAATTTGTGAAAACGAACAATTTTGATCCCCTCGACGTACACCGACCATCAGACTCGAAAAAATTTTTTTGCTCAAATCGACCCGGGAATCAATTTTTCGTATTCTACGGCTCATTTGCTACAACTTTGCAAAAATTTGTGAAAACGAACAATTTTGATCCCCTCGACGTACACCGACCATCCGACGAGAAAAATGTCTCAAAAATTTTTTTGCTCAAATCGACCCGGGAATCAATTTTTCGTATTCTACGGCTCATTTGCTACAACTTTGCAAAAATTTGTGAAAACGAACAATTTTGATCCCCTCGACGTACACCGACCATCAGACTCGAAAAAATTTTTTTGCTCAAATCGACCCGGGAATCAATTTTTCGTATTCTACGGCTCATTTGCTACAACTTTGCAAAAATTTGTGAAAACGAACAATTTTGATCCCCTCGACGTACACCGACCATCAGACTCGAAAAAATTTTTTTGCTCAAATCGACCCGGGAATCAATTTTTCGTATTCTACGGCTCATTTGCTACAACTTTGCAAAAATTTGTGAAAACGAACAATTTTGATCCCCTCGACGTACACCGACCATCAGACTCGAAAAAATTTTTTTGCTCAAATCGACCCGGGAATCAATTTTTCGTATTCTACGGCTCATTTGCTACAACTTTGCAAAAATTTGTGAAAACGAACAATTTTGATCCCCTCGACGTACACCGACCATCCGACGAGAAAAATGTCTCAAAAATTTTTTTGCTCAAATCGACCCGGGAATCAATTTTTCGTATTCTACGGCTCATTTGCTACAACTTTGCAAAAATTTGTGAAAACGAACAATTTTGATCCCCTCGACGTACACCGACCATCAGACTCGAAAAAATTTTTTTGCTCAAATCGACCCGGGAATCAATTTTTCGTATTCTACGGCTCATTTGCTACAACTTTGCAAAAATTTGTGAAAACGAACAATTTTGATCCCCTCGACGTACACCGACCATCCGACGAGAAAAATGTCTCAAAAATTTTTTTGCTCAAATCGACCCGGGAATCAATTTTTCGTATTCTACGGCTCATTTGCTACAACTTTGCAAAAATTTGTGAAAACGAACAATTTTGATCCCCTCGACGTACACGACCATCCGACGAGAAAAATGTCTCAAAAATTTTTTTGCTCAAATCGACCCGGGAATCAATTTTTCGTATTCTACGGCTCATTTGCTACAACTTTGCAAAAATTTGTGAAAACGAACAATTTTGATCCCCTCGACGTACACCGACCATCCGACGAGAAAAATGTCTCAAAAATTTTTTTGCTCAAATCGACCCGGGAATCAATTTTTCGTATTCTACGGCTCATTTGCTACAACTTTGCAAAAATTTGTGAAAACGAACAATTTTGATCCCCTCGACGTACACCGACCATCCGACGAGAAAAATGTCTCAAAAATTTTTTTGCTCAAATCGACCCGGGAATCAATTTTTCGTATTCTACGGCTCATTTGCTACAACTTTGCAAAAATTTGTGAAAACGAACAATTTTGATCCCCTCGACGTACACCGACCATCCGACGAGAAAAATGTCTCAAAAATTTTTTTGCTCAAATCGACCCGGGAATCAATTTTTCGTATTCTACGGCTCATTTGCTACAACTTTGCAAAAATTTGTGAAAACGAACAATTTTGATCCCCTCGACGTACACCGACCATCAGACTCGAAAAAATTTTTTTGCTCAAATCGACCCGGGAATCAATTTTTCGTATTCTACGGCTCATTTGCTACAACTTTGCAAAAATTTGTGAAAACGAACAATTTTGATCCCCTCGACGTACACCGACCATCAGACTCGAAAAAATTTTTTTGCTCAAATCGACCCGGGAATCAATTTTTCGTATTCTACGGCTCATTTGCTACAACTTTGCAAAAATTTGTGAAAACGAACAATTTTGATCCCCTCGACGTACACCGACCATCAGACTCGAAAAAATTTTTTTGCTCAAATCGACCCGGGAATCAATTTTTCGTATTCTACGGCTCATTTGCTACAACTTTGCAAAAATTTGTGAAAACGAACAATTTTGATCCCCTCGACGTACACCGACCATAAGACTCGAAAAAATTTTTTTGCTCAAATCGACCCGGGAATCAATTTTTCGTATTCTACGGCTCATTTGCTACAACTTTGCAAAAATTTGTGAAAACGAACAATTTTGATCCCCTCGACGTACACCGACCATCCGACGAGAAAAATGTCTCAAAAATTTTTTTGCTCAAATCGACCCGGGAATCAATTTTTCGTATTCTACGGCTCATTTGCTACAACTTTGCAAAAATTTGTGAAAACGAACAATTTTGATCCCCTCGACGTACACCGACCATCAGACTCGAAAAAATTTTTTTGCTCAAATCGACCCGGGAATCAATTTTTCGTATTCTACGGCTCATTTGCTACAACTTTGCAAAAATTTGTGAAAACGAACAATTTTGATCCCCTCGACGTACACCGACCATCAGACTCGAAAAAATTTTTTTGCTCAAATCGACCCGGGAATCAATTTTTCGTATTCTACGGCTCATTTGCTACAACTTTGCAAAAATTTGTGAAAACGAACAATTTTGATCCCCTCGACGTACACCGACCATCAGACTCGAAAAAATTTTTTTGCTCAAATCGACCCGGGAATCAATTTTTCGTATTCTACGGCTCATTTGCTACAACTTTGCAAAAATTTGTGAAAACGAACAATTTTGATCCCCTCGACGTACACCGACCATCCGACGAGAAAAATGTCTCAAAAATTTTTTTGCTCAAATCGACCCGGGAATCAATTTTTCGTATTCTACGGCTCATTTGCTACAACTTTGCAAAAATTTGTGAAAACGAACAATTTTGATCCCCTCGACGTACACCGACCATCAGACTCGAAAAAATTTTTTTGCTCAAATCGACCCGGGAATCAATTTTTCGTATTCTACGGCTCATTTGCTACAACTTTGCAAAAATTTGTGAAAACGAACAATTTTGATCCCCTCGACGTACACCGACCATCAGACTCGAAAAAATTTTTTTGCTCAAATCGACCCGGGAATCAATTTTTCGTATTCTACGGCTCATTTGCTACAACTTTGCAAAAATTTGTGAAAACGAACAATTTTGATCCCCTCGACGTACACCGACCATCCGACGAGAAAAATGTCTCAAAAATTTTTTTGCTCAAATCGACCCGGGAATCAATTTTTCGTATTCTACGGCTCATTTGCTACAACTTTGCAAAAATTTGTGAAAACGAACAATTTTGATCCCCTCGACGTACACCGACCATCAGACTCGAAAAAATTTTTTTGCTCAAATCGACCCGGGAATCAATTTTTCGTATTCTACGGCTCATTTGCTACAACTTTGCAAAAATTTGTGAAAACGAACAATTTTGATCCCCTCGACGTACACCGACCATCCGACGAGAAAAATGTCTCAAAAATTTTTTTGCTCAAATCGACCCGGGAATCAATTTTTCGTATTCTACGGCTCATTTGCTACAACTTTGCAAAAATTTGTGAAAACGAACAATTTTGATCCCCTCGACGTACACCGACCATCCGACGAGAAAAATGTCTCAAAAATTTTTTTGCTCAAATCGACCCGGGAATCAATTTTTCGTATTCTACGGCTCATTTGCTACAACTTTGCAAAAATTTGTGAAAACGAACAATTTTGATCCCCTCGACGTACACCGACCATCCGACGAGAAAAATGTCTCAAAAATTTTTTTGCTCAAATCGACCCGGGAATCAATTTTTCGTATTCTACGGCTCATTTGCTACAACTTTGCAAAAATTTGTGAAAACGAACAATTTTGATCCCCTCGACGTACACGACCATCCGACGAGAAAAATGTCTCAAAAATTTTTTTGCTCAAATCGACCCGGGAATCAATTTTTCGTATTCTACGGCTCATTTGCTACAACTTTGCAAAAATTTGTGAAAACGAACAATTTTGATCCCCTCGACGTACACGACCATCCGACGAGAAAAATGTCTCAAAAATTTTTTTGCTCAAATCGACCCGGGAATCAATTTTTCGTATTCTACGGCTCATTTGCTACAACTTTGCAAAAATTTGTGAAAACGAACAATTTTGATCCCCTCGACGTACACCGACCTCAGACTCGAAAAAATTTTTTTGCTCAAATCGACCCGGGAATCAATTTTTCGTATTCTACGGCTCATTTGCTACAACTTTGCAAAAATTTGTGAAAACGAACAATTTTGATCCCCTCGACGTACACCGACCATCCGACGAGAAAAATGTCTCAAAAATTTTTTTGCTCAAATCGACCCGGGAATCAATTTTTCGTATTCTACGGCTCATTTGCTACAACTTTGCAAAAATTTGTGAAAACGAACAATTTTGATCCCCTCGACGTACACCGACCATCAGACTCGAAAAAATTTTTTTGCACAAATCGACCCGGGAATCAATTTTTCGTATTCTACGGCTCATTTGCTACAACTTTGCAAAAATTTGTGAAAACGAACAATTTTGATCCCCTCGACGTACACCGACCATCCGACGAGAAAAATGTCTCAAAAATTTTTTTGCTCAAATCGACCCGGGAATCAATTTTTCGTATTCTACGGCTCATTTGCTACAACTTTGCAAAAATTTGTGAAAACGAACAATTTTGATCCCCTCGACGACACCGACCATCCGACGAGAAAAATGTCTCAAAAATTTTTTTGCTCAAATCGACCCGGGAATCAATTTTTCGTATTCTACGGCTCATTTGCTACAACTTTGCAAAAATTTGTGAAAACGAACAATTTTGATCCCCTCGACGTACACCGACCATCAGACTCGAAAAAATTTTTTTGCTCAAATCGACCCGGGAATCAATTTTTCGTATTCTACGGCTCATTTGCTACAACTTTGCAAAAATTTGTGAAAACGAACAATTTTGATCCCCTCGACGTACACCGACCATCAGACTCGAAAAAATTTTTTTGCTCAAATCGACCCGGGAATCAATTTTTCGTATTCTACGGCTCATTTGCTACAACTTTGCAAAAATTTGTGAAAACGAACAATTTTGATCCCCTCGACGTACACCGACCATCCGACGAGAAAAATGTCTCAAAAATTTTTTTGCTCAAATCGACCCGGGAATCAATTTTTCGTATTCTACGGCTCATTTGCTACAACTTTGCAAAAATTTGTGAAAACGAACAATTTTGATCCCCTCGACGTACACGACCATCCGACGAGAAAAATGTCTCAAAAATTTTTTTGCTCAAATCGACCCGGGAATCAATTTTTCGTATTCTACGGCTCATTTGCTACAACTTTGCAAAAATTTGTGAAAACGAACAATTTTGATCCCCTCGACGTACACCGACCATCAGACTCGAAAAAATTTTTTTGCTCAAATCGACCCGGGAATCAATTTTTCGTATTCTACGGCTCATTTGCTACAACTTTGCAAAAATTTGTGAAAACGAACAATTTTGATCCCCTCGACGTACACCGACCATCAGACTCGAAAAATTTTTTTGCTCAAATCGACCCGGGAATCAATTTTTCGTATTCTACGGCTCATTTGCTACAACTTTGCAAAAATTTGTGAAAACGAACAATTTTGATCCCCTCGACGTACACCGACCATCCGACGAGAAAAATGTCTCAAAAATTTTTTTGCTCAAATCGACCCGGGAATCAATTTTTCGTATTCTACGGCTCATTTGCTACAACTTTGCAAAAATTTGTGAAAACGAACAATTTTGATCCCCTCGACGTACACCGACCATCCGACGAGAAAAATGTCTCAAAAATTTTTTTGCTCAAATCGACCCGGGAATCAATTTTTCGTATTCTACGGCTCATTTGCTACAACTTTGCAAAAATTTGTGAAAACGAACAATTTTGATCCCCTCGACGTACACCGACCATCAGACTCGAAAAAATTTTTTTGCTCAAATCGACCCGGGAATCAATTTTTCGTATTCTACGGCTCATTTGCTACAACTTTGCAAAAATTTGTGAAAACGAACAATTTTGATCCCCTCGACGTACACCGACCATCAGACTCGAGAAAATTTTTTTGCTCAAATCGACCCGGGAATCAATTTTTCGTATTCTACGGCTCATTTGCTACAACTTTGCAAAAATTTGTGAAAACGAACAATTTTGATCCCCTCGACGTACACCGACCATCCGACGAGAAAAATGTCTCAAAAATTTTTTTGCTCAAATCGACCCGGGAATCAATTTTTCGTATTCTACGGCTCATTTGCTACAACTTTGCAAAAATTTGTGAAAACGAACAATTTTGATCCCCTCGACGTACACCGACCATCAGACTCGAAAAATTTTTTTTGCTCAAATCGACCTGGGAATCAATTTTTCGTATTCTACGGCTCATTTGCTACAACTTTGCAAAAATTTGTGAAAACGAACAATTTTGATCCCCTCGACGTACACCGACCATCCGACGAGATAAATGTCTCAAAAATTTTTTTGCTCAAATCGACCCGGGAATCAATTTTTCGTATTCTACGGCTCATTTGCTACAACTTTGCAAAAATTTGTGAAAACGAACAATTTTGATCCCCTCGACGTACACCGACCATCAGACTCGAAAAAATTTTTTTGCTCAAATCGACCCGGGAATCAATTTTTCGTATTCTACGGCTCATTTGCTACAACTTTGCAAAAATTT
The DNA here is from genome assembly GCF_943734755.1 of Anopheles moucheti. Taxonomy (NCBI): domain Eukaryota; kingdom Metazoa; phylum Arthropoda; class Insecta; order Diptera; family Culicidae; genus Anopheles; species Anopheles moucheti. Next base: position 1,203,327 of record NW_026453537.1, read on the forward strand.
GTGAAAACGAACAATTTTGATCCCCTCGACGTACACCGACCATCAGACTCGAAAAAATTTTTTTGCTCAAATCGACCCGGGAATCAATTTTTCGTATTCTACGGCTCATTTGCTACAACTTTGCAAAAATTTGTGAAAACGAACAATTTTGATCCCCTCGACGTACACGACCATCCGACGAGAAAAATGTCTCAAAAATTTTTTTGCTCAAATCGACCCGGGAATCAATTTTTCGTATTCTACGGCTCATTTGCTACAACTTTGCAAAAATTTGTGAAAACGAACAATTTTGATCCCCTCGACGTACACCGACCATCAGACTCGAAAAAATTTTTTTGCTCAAATCGACCCGGGAATCAATTTTTCGTATTCTACGGCTCATTTGCTACAACTTTGCAAAAATTTGTGAAAACGAACAATTTTGATCCCCTCGACGTACACCGACCATCCGACGAGAAAAATGTCTCAAAAATTTTTTTGCTCAAATCGACCCGGGAATCAATTTTTCGTATTCTACGGCTCATTTGCTACAACTTTGCAAAAATTTGTGAAAACGAACAATTTTGATCCCCTCGACGTACACCGACCATCAGACTCGAAAAAATTTTTTTGCTCAAATCGACCCGGGAATCAATTTTTCGTATTCTACGGCTCATTTGCTACAACTTTGCAAAAATTTGTGAAAACGAACAATTTTGATCCCCTCGACGTACACCGACCATCAGACTCGAAAAAATTTTTTTGCTCAAATCGACCCGGGAATCAATTTTTCGTATTCTACGGCTCATTTGCTACAACTTTGCAAAAATTTGTGAAAACGAACAATTTTGATCCCCTCGACGTACACCGACCATCAGACTCGAAAAAATTTTTTTGCTCAAATCGACCCGGGAATCAATTTTTCGTATTCTACGGCTCATTTGCTACAACTTTGCAAAAATTTGTGAAAACGAACAATTTTGATCCCCTCGACGTACACCGACCATCAGACTCGAAAAAATTTTTTTGCTCAAATCGACCCGGGAATCAATTTTTCGTATTCTACGGCTCATTTGCTACAACTTTGCAAAAATTTGTGAAAACGAACAATTTTGATCCCCTCGACGTACACCGACCATCCGACGAGAAAAATGTCTCAAAAATTTTTTTGCTCAAATCGACCCGGGAATCAATTTTTCGTATTCTACGGCTCATTTGCTACAACTTTGCAAAAATTTGTGAAAACGAACAATTTTGATCCCCTCGACGTACACCGACCATCCGACGAGAAAAATGTCTCAAAAATTTTTTTGCTCAAATCGACCCGGGAATCAATTTTTCGTATTCTACGGCTCATTTGCTACAACTTTGCAAAAATTTGTGAAAACGAACAATTTTGATTCCCTCGACGTACACCGACCATCAGACTCGAAAAAATTTTTTTGCTCAAATCGACCCGGGAATCAATTTTTCGTATTCTACGGCTCATTTGCTACAACTTTGCAAAAATTTGTGAAAACGAACAATTTTGATCCCCTCGACGTACACCGACCATCAGACTCGAAAAAATTTTTTTGCTCAAATCGACCCGGGAATCAATTTTTCGTATTCTACGGCTCATTTGCTACAACTTTGCAAAAATTTGTGAAAACGAACAATTTTGATCCCCTCGACGTACACCGACCATCAGACTCGAAAAAATTTTTTTGCTCAAATCGACCCGGGAATCAATTTTTCGTATTCTACGGCTCATTTGCTACAACTTTGCAAAAATTTGTGAAAACGAACAATTTTGATCCCCTCGACGTACACCGACCATCAGACTCGAAAAAATTTTTTTGCTCAAATCGACCCGGGAATCAATTTTTCGTATTCTACGGCTCATTTGCTACAACTTTGCAAAAATTTGTGAAAACGAACAATTTTGATCCCCTCGACGTACACCGACCATCAGACTCGAAAAAATTTTTTTGCTCAAATCGACCCGGGAATCAATTTTTCGTATTCTACGGCTCATTTGCTACAACTTTGCAAAAATTTGTGAAAACGAACAATTTTGATCCCCTCGACGTACACCGACCATCAGACTCGAAAAAATTTTTTTGCTCAAATCGACCCGGGAATCAATTTTTCGTATTATTCGGCTCATTTGCTACAACTTTGCAAAAATTTGTGAAAACGAACAATTTTGATCCCCTCGACGTACACCGACCATCAGACTCGAAAAAATTTTTTTGCTCAAATCGACCCGGGAATCAATTTTTCGTATTCTACGGCTCATTTGCTACAACTTTGCAAAAATTTGTGAAAACGAACAATTTTGATCCCCTCGACGTACACCGACCATCAGACTCGAAAAAATTTTTTTGCTCAAATCGACCCGGGAATCAATTTTTCGTATTCTACGGCTCATTTGCTACAACTTTGCAAAAATTTGTGAAAACGAACAATTTTGATCCCCTCGACGTACACCGACCATCAGACTCGAAAAAATTTTTTTGCTCAAATCGACCCGGGAATCAATTTTTCGTATTCTACGGCTCATTTGCTACAACTTTGCAAAAATTTGTGAAAACGAACAATTTTGATCCCCTCGACGTACACCGACCATCAGACTCGAAAAAATTTTTTTGCTCAAATCGACCCGGGAATCAATTTTTCGTATTCTACGGCTCATTTGCTACAACTTTGCAAAAATTTGTGAAAACGAACAATTTTGATCCCCTCGACGTACACCGACCATCCGACGAGAAAAATGTCTCAAAAATTTTTTTGCTCAAATCGACCCGGGAATCAATTTTTCGTATTCTACGGCTCATTTGCTACAACTTTGCAAAAATTTGTGAAAACGAACAATTTTGATCCCCTCGACGTACACGACCATCCGACGAGAAAAATGTCTCAAAAATTTTTTTGCTCAAATCGACCCGGGAATCAATTTTTCGTATTCTACGGCTCATTTGCTACAACTTTGCAAAAATTTGTGAAAACGAACAATTTTGATCCCCTCGACGTACACCGACCATCAGACTCGAAAAAATTTTTTTGCTCAAATCGACCCGGGAATCAATTTTTCGTATTCTACGGCTCATTTGCTACAACTTTGCAAAAATTTGTGAAAACGAACAATTTTGATCCCCTCGACGTACACCGACCATCAGACTCGAAAAAATTTTTTTGCTCAAATCGACCCGGGAATCAATTTTTCGTATTCTACGGCTCATTTGCTACAACTTTGCAAAAATTTGTGAAAACGAACAATTTTGATCCTCTCGACGTACACCGACCATCAGACTCGAAAAAATTTTTTTGCTCAAATCGACCCGGGAATCAATTTTTCGTATTCTACGGCTCATTTGCTACAACTTTGCAAAAATTTGTGAAAACGAACAATTTTGATCCCCTCGACGTACACCGACCATCCGACGAGAAAAATGTCTCAAAAATTTTTTTGCTCAAATCGACCCGGGAATCAATTTTTCGTATTCTACGGCTCATTTGCTACAACTTTGCAAAAATTTGTGAAAACGAACAATTTTGATCCCCTCGACGTACACCGACCATCCGACGAGAAAAATGTCTCAAAAATTTTTTTGCTCAAATCGACCCGGGAATCAATTTTTCGTATTCTACGGCTCATTTGCTACAACTTTGCAAAAATTTGTGAAAACGAACAATTTTGATCCCCTCGACGTACACCGACCATCAGACTCGAAAAAAATTTTTTGCTCAAATCGACCCGGGAATCAATTTTTCGTATTCTACGGCTCATTTGCTACAACTTTGCAAAAATTTGTGAAAACGAACAATTTTGATCCCCTCGACGTACACCGACCATCCGACGAGAAAAATGTCTCAAAAATTTTTTTGCTCAAATCGACCCGGGAATCAATTTTTCGTATTCTACGGCTCATTTGCTACAACTTTGCAAAAATTTGTGAAAACGAACAATTTTGATCCCCTCGACGTACACCGACCATCAGACTCGAAAAAATTTTTTTGCTCAAATCGACCCGGGAATCAATTTTTCGTATTCTACGGCTCATTTGCTACAACTTTGCAAAAATTTGTGAAAACGAACAATTTTGATCCCCTCGACGTACACCGACCATCAGACTCGAAAAAATTTTTTTGCTCAAATCGACCCGGGAATCAATTTTTCGTATTCTACGGCTCATTTGCTACAACTTTGCAAAAATTTGTGAAAACGAACAATTTTGATCCCCTCGACGTACACCGACCATCAGACTCGAAAAAATTTTTTTGCTCAAATCGACCCGGGAATCAATTTTTCGTATTCTACGGCTCATTTGCTACAACTTTGCAAAAATTTGTGAAAACGAACAATTTTGATCCCCTCGACGTACACGACCATCCGACGAGAAAAATGTCTCAAAAATTTTTTTGCTCAAATCGACCCGGGAATCAATTTTTCGTATTCTACGGCTCATTTGCTACAACTTTGCAAAAATTTGTGAAAACGAACAATTTTGATCCCCTCGACGTACACCGACCATCCGACGAGAAAAATGTCTCAAAAATTTTTTTGCTCAAATCGACCCGGGAATCAATTTTTCGTATTCTACGGCTCATTTGCTACAACTTTGCAAAAATTTGTGAAAACGAACAATTTTGATCCCCTCGACGTACACCGACCATCAGACTCGAAAAAATTTTTTTGCTCAAATCGACCCGGGAATCAATTTTTCGTATTCTACGGCTCATTTGCTACAACTTTGCAAAAATTTGTGAAAACGAACAATTTTGATCCCCTCGACGTACACCGACCATCAGACTCGAAAAAATTTTTTTGCTCAAATCGACCCGGGAATCAATTTTTCGTATTCTACGGCTCATTTGCTACAACTTTGCAAAAATTTGTGAAAACGAACAATTTTGATCCCCTCGACGTACACCGACCATCCGACGAGAAAAATGTCTCAAAAATTTTTTTGCTCAAATCGACCCGGGAATCAATTTTTCGTATTCTACGGCTCATTTGCTACAACTTTGCAAAAATTTGTGAAAACGAACAATTTTGATCCCCTCGACGTACACCGACCATCCGACGAGAAAAAATTTTTTTGCTCAAATCGACCCGGGAATCAATTTTTCGTATTCTACGGCTCATTTGCTACAACTTTGCAAAAATTTGTGAAAACGAACAATTTTGATCCCCTCGACGTACACCGACCATCAGACTCGAAAAAATTTTTTTGCTCAAATCGACCCGGGAATCAATTTTTCGTATTCTACGGCTCATTTGCTACAACTTTGCAAAAATTTGTGAAAACGAACAATTTTGATCCCCTCGACGTACACCGACCATCAGACTCGAAAAAATTTTTTTGCTCAAATCGACCCGGGAATCAATTTTTCGTATTCTACGGCTCATTTGCTACAACTTTGCAAAAATTTGTGAAAACGAACAATTTTGATCCCCTCGACGTACACCGACCATCAGACTCGAAAAAATTTTTTTGCTCAAATCGACCCGGGAATCAATTTTTCGTATTCTACGGCTCATTTGCTACAACTTTGCAAAAATTTGTGAAAACGAACAATTTTGATCCCCTCGACGTACACGACCATCCGACGAGAAAAATGTCTCAAAAATTTTTTTGCTCAAATCGACCCGGGAATCAATTTTTCGTATTCTACGGCTCATTTGCTACAACTTTGCAAAAATTTGTGAAAACGAACAATTTTGATCCCCTCGACGTACACCGACCATCAGACTCGAAAAAATTTTTTTGCTCAAATCGACCCGGGAATCAATTTTTCGTATTCTACGGCTCATTTGCTACAACTTTGCAAAAATTTGTGAAAACGAACAATTTTGATCCCCTCGACGTACACGACCATCCGACGAGAAAAATGTCTCAAAAATTTTTTTGCTCAAATCGACCCGGGAATCAATTTTTCGTATTCTACGGCTCATTTGCTACAACTTTGCAAAAATTTGTGAAAACGAACAATTTTGATCCCCTCGACGTACACCGACCATCAGACTCGAAAAAATTTTTTTGCTCAAATCGACCCGGGAATCAATTTTTCGTATTCTACGGCTCATTTGCTACAACTTTGCAAAAATTTGTGAAAACGAACAATTTTGATCCCCTCGACGTACACCGACCATCAGACTCGAAAAAATTTTTTTGCTCAAATCGACCCGGGAATCAATTTTTCGTATTCTACGGCTCATTTGCTACAACTTTGCAAAAATTTGTGAAAACGAACAATTTTGATCCCCTCGACGTACACCGACCATCCGACGAGAAAAATGTCTCAAAAATTTTTTTGCTCAAATCGACCCGGGAATCAATTTTTCGTATTCTACGGCTCATTTGCTACAACTTTGCAAAAATTTGTGAAAACGAACAATTTTGATCCCCTCGACGTACACGACCATCCGACGAGAAAAATGTCTCAAAAATTTTTTTGCTCAAATCGACCCGGGAATCAATTTTTCGTATTCTACGGCTCATTTGCTACAACTTTGCAAAAATTTGTGAAAACGAACAATTTTGATCCCCTCGACGTACACCGACCATCAGACTCGAAAAAATTTTTTTGCTCAAATCGACCCGGGAATCAATTTTTCGTATTATTCGGCTCATTTGCTACAACTTTGCAAAAATTTGTGAAAACGAACAATTTTGATCCCCTCGACGTACACCGACCATCAGACTCGAAAAAATTTTTTTGCTCAAATCGACCCGGGAATCAATTTTTCGTATTCTACGGCTCATTTGCTACAACTTTGCAAAAATTTGTGAAAACGAACAATTTTGATCCCCTCGACGTACACCGACCATCCGACGAGAAAAATGTCTCAAAAATTTTTTTGCTCAAATCGACCCGGGAATCAATTTTTCGTATTCTACGGCTCATTTGCTACAACTTTGCAAAAATTTGTGAAAACGAACAATTTTGATCCCCTCGACGTACACCGACCATCAGACTCGAAAAAATTTTTTTGCTCAAATCGACCCGGGAATCAATTTTTCGTATTCTACGGCTCATTTGCTACAACTTTGCAAAAATTTGTGAAAACGAACAATTTTGATCCCCTCGACGTACACCGACCATCAGACTCGAAAAAATTTTTTTGCTCAAATCGACCCGGGAATCAATTTTTCGTATTCTACGGCTCATTTGCTACAACTTTGCAAAAATTTGTGAAAACGAACAATTTTGATCCCCTCGACGTACACCGACCATCAGACTCGAAAAAATTTTTTTGCTCAAATCGACCCGGGAATCAATTTTTCGTATTCTACGGCTCATTTGCTACAACTTTGCAAAAATTTGTGAAAACGAACAATTTTGATCCCCTCGACGTACACCGACCATCAGACTCGAAAAAATTTTTTTGCTCAAATCGACCCGGGAATCAATTTTTCGTATTCTACGGCTCATTTGCTACAACTTTGCAAAAATTTGTGAAAACGAACAATTTTGATCCCCTCGACGTACACCGACCATCCGACGAGAAAAATGTCTCAAAAATTTTTTTGCTCAAATCGACCCGGGAATCAATTTTTCGTATTCTACGGCTCATTTGCTACAACTTTGCAAAAATTTGTGAAAACGAACAATTTTGATCCCCTCGACGTACACCGACCATCCGACGAGAAAAATGTCTCAAAAATTTTTTTGCTCAAATCGACCCGGGAATCAATTTTTCGTATTCTACGGCTCATTTGCTACAACTTTGCAAAAATTTGTGAAAACGAACAATTTTGATCCCCTCGACGTACACCGACCATCCGACGAGAAAAATGTCTCAAAAATTTTTTTGCTCAAATCGACCCGGGAATCAATTTTTCGTATTCTACGGCTCATTTGCTACAACTTTGCAAAAATTTGTGAAAACGAACAATTTTGATCCCCTCGACGTACACCGACCATCAGACTCGAAAAAATTTTTTTGCTCAAATCGACCCGGGAATCAATTTTTCGTATTCTACGGCTCATTTGCTACAACTTTGCAAAAATTTGTGAAAACGAACAATTTTGATCCCCTCGACGTACACCGACCATCCGACGAGAAAAATGTCTCAAAAATTTTTTTGCTCAAATCGACCCGGGAATCAATTTTTCGTATTCTACGGCTCATTTGCTACAACTTTGCAAAAATTTGTGAAAACGAACAATTTTGATCCCCTCGACGTACACCGACCATCAGACTCGAAAAAATTTTTTTGCTCAAATCGACCCGGGAATCAATTTTTCGTATTCTACGGCTCATTTGCTACAACTTTGCAAAAATTTGTGAAAACGAACAATTTTGATCCCCTCGACGTACACCGACCATCAGACTCGAAAAAATTTTTTTGCTCAAATCGACCCGGGAATCAATTTTTCGTATTCTACGGCTCATTTGCTACAACTTTGCAAAAATTTGTGAAAACGAACAATTTTGATCCCCTCGACGTACACCGACCATCAGACTCGAAAAAATTTTTTTGCTCAAATCGACCCGGGAATCAATTTTTCGTATTCTACGGCTCATTTGCTACAACTTTGCAAAAATTTGTGAAAACGAACAATTTTGATCCCCTCGACGTACACCGACCATCAGACTCGAAAAAATTTTTTTGCTCAAATCGACCCGGGAATCAATTTTTCGTATTCTACGGCTCATTTGCTACAACTTTGCAAAAATTTGTGAAAACGAACAATTTTGATCCCCTCGACGTACACCGACCATCAGACTCGAAAAAATTTTTTTGCTCAAATCGACCCGGGAATCAATTTTTCGTATTCTACGGCTCATTTGCTACAACTTTGCAAAAATTTGTGAAAACGAACAATTTTGATCCCCTCGACGTACACCGACCATCCGACGAGAAAAATGTCTCAAAAATTTTTTTGCTCAAATCGACCCGGGAATCAATTTTTCGTATTCTACGGCTCATTTGCTACAACTTTGCAAAAATTTGTGAAAACGAACAATTTTGATCCCCTCGACGTACACCGACCATCAGACTCGAAAAAATTTTTTTGCTCAAATCGACCCGGGAATCAATTTTTCGTATTCTACGGCTCATTTGCTACAACTTTGCAAAAATTTGTGAAAACGAACAATTTTGATCCCCTCGACGTACACCGACCATCAGACTCGAAAAAATTTTTTTGCTCAAATCGACCCGGGAATCAATTTTTCGTATTCTACGGCTCATTTGCTACAACTTTGCAAAAATTTGTGAAAACGAACAATTTTGATCCCCTCGACGTACACGACCATTCGACGAGAAAAATGTCTCAAAAATTTTTTTGCTCAAATCGACCCGGGAATCAATTTTTCGTATTCTACGGCTCATTTGCCACAACTTTGCAAAAATTTGTGAAAACGAACAATTTTGATCCCCTCGACGTACACCGACCATCCGACGAGAAAAATGTCTCAAAAATTTTTTTGCTCAAATCGACCCGGGAATCAATTTTTCGTATTCTACGGCTCATTTGCTACAACTTTGCAAAAATTTGTGAAAACGAACAATTTTGATCCCCTCGACGTACACGACCATCCGACGAGAAAAATGTCTCAAAAATTTTTTTGCTCAAATCGACCCGGGAATCAATTTTTCGTATTCTACGGCTCATTTGCTACAACTTTGCAAAAATTTGTGAAAACGAACAATTTTGATCCCCTCGACGTACACCGACCATCAGACTCGAAAAAATTTTTTTGCTCAAATCGACCCGGGAATCAATTTTTCGTATTCTACGGCTCATTTGCTACAACTTTGCAAAAATTTGTGAAAACGAACAATTTTGATCCCCTCGACGTACACCGACCATCCGACGAGAAAAATGTCTCAAAAATTTTTTTGCTCAAATCGACCCGGGAATCAATTTTTCGTATTCTACGGCTCATTTGCTACAACTTTGCAAAAATTTGTGAAAACGAACAATTTTGATCCCCTCGACGTACACCGACCATCAGACTCGAAAAAATTTTTTTGCTCAAATCGACCCGGGAATCAATTTTTCGTATTCTACGGCTCATTTGCTACAACTTTGCAAAAATTTGTGAAAACGAACAATTTTGATCCCCTCGACGTACACCGACCATCAGACTCGAAAAAATTTTTTTGCTCAAATCGACCCGGGAATCAATTTTTCGTATTCTACGGCTCATTTGCTACAACTTTGCAAAAATTTGTGAAAACGAACAATTTTGATCCCCTCGACGTACACCGACCATCAGACTCGAAAAAATTTTTTTGCTCAAATCGACCCGGGAATCAATTTTTCGTATTCTACGGCTCATTTGCTACAACTTTGCAAAAATTTGTGAAAACGAACAATTTTGATCCCCTCGACGTACACCGACCATCAGACTCGAAAAAATTTTTTTGCTCAAATCGACCCGGGAATCAATTTTTCGTATTCTACGGCTCATTTGCTACAACTTTGCAAAAATTTGTGAAAACGAACAATTTTGATCCCCTCGACGTACACCGACCATCAGACTCGAAAAAATTTTTTTGCTCAAATCGACCCGGGAATCAATTTTTCGTATTCTACGGCTCATTTGCTACAACTTTGCAAAAATTTGTGAAAACGAACAATTTTGATCCCCTCGACGTACACCGACCATCAGACTCGAAAAAATTTTTTTGCTCAAATCGACCCGGGAATCAATTTTTCGTATTCTACGGCTCATTTGCTACAACTTTGCAAAAATTTGTGAAAACGAACAATTTTGATCCCCTCGACGTACACGACCATCCGACGAGAAAAATGTCTCAAAAATTTTTTTGCTCAAATCGACCCGGGAATCAATTTTTCGTATTCTACGGCTCATTTGCTACAACTTTGCAAAAATTTGTGAAAACGAACAATTTTGATCCCCTCGACGTACACCGACCATCAGACTCGAAAAAATTTTTTTGCTCAAATCGACCCGGGAATCAATTTTTCGTATTCTACGGCTCATTTGCTACAACTTTGCCAAAATTTGTGAAAACGAACAATTTTGATCCCCTCGACGTACACCGACCATCCGACGAGAAAAATGTCTCAAAAATTTTTTTGCTCAAATCGACCCGGGAATCAATTTTTCGTATTCTACGGCTCATTTGCTACAACTTTGCAAAAATTTGTGAAAACGAACAATTTTGATCCCCTCGACGTACACCGACCATCAGACTCGAAAAAATTTTTTTGCTCAAATCGACCCGGGAATCAATTTTTCGTATTCTACGGCTCATTTGCTACAACTTTGCAAAAATTTGTGAAAACGAACAATTTTGATCCCCTCGACGTACACCGACCATCAGACTCGAAAAAATTTTTTTGCTCAAATCGACCCGGGAATCAATTTTTCGTATTCTACGGCTCATTTGCTACAACTTTGCAAAAATTTGTGAAAACGAACAATTTTGATCCCCTCGACGTACACCGACCATCAGACTCGAAAAAATTTTTTTGCTCAAATCGACCCGGGAATCAATTTTTCGTATTCTACGGCTCATTTGCTACAACTTTGCAAAAATTTGTGAAAACGAACAATTTTGATCCCCTCGACGTACACCGACCATCAGACTCGAAAAAATTTTTTTGCTCAAATCGACCCGGGAATCAATTTTTCGTATTCTACGGCTCATTTGCTACAACTTTGCAAAAATTTGTGAAAACGAACAATTTTGATCCCCTCGACGTACACCGACCATCAGACTCGAAAAAATTTTTTTGCTCAAATCGACCCGGGAATCAATTTTTCGTATTCTACGGCTCATTTGCTACAACTTTGCAAAAATTTGTGAAAACGAACAATTTTGATCCCCTCGACGTACACCGACCATCAGACTCGAAAAAATTTTTTTGCTCAAATCGACCCGGGAATCAATTTTTCGTATTCTACGGCTCATTTGCTACAACTTTGCAAAAATTTGTGAAAACGAACAATTTTGATCCCCTCGACGTACACCGACCATCCGACGAGAAAAATGTCTCAAAAATTTTTTTGCTCAAATCGACCCGGGAATCAATTTTTCGTATTCTACGGCTCATTTGCTACAACTTTGCAAAAATTTGTGAAAACGAACAATTTTGATCCCCTCGACGTACACCGACCATCAGACTCGAAAAAATTTTTTTGCTCAAATCGACCCGGGAATCAATTTTTCGTATTCTACGGCTCATTTGCTACAACTTTGCAAAAATTTGTGAAAACGAACAATTTTGATCCCCTCGACGTACACCGACCATCAGACTCGAAAAAATTTTTTTGCTCAAATCGACCCGGGAATCAATTTTTCGTATTCTACGGCTCATTTGCTACAACTTTGCAAAAATTTGTGAAAACGAACAATTTTGATCCCCTCGACGTACACGACCATTCGACGAGAAAAATGTCTCAAAAATTTTTTTGCTCAAATCGACCCGGGAATCAATTTTTCGTATTCTACGGCTCATTTGCCACAACTTTGCAAAAATTTGTGAAAACGAACAATTTTGATCCCCTCGACGTACACCGACCATCCGACGAGAAAAATGTCTCAAAAATTTTTTTGCTCAAATCGACCCGGGAATCAATTTTTCGTATTCTACGGCTCATTTGCTACAACTTTGCAAAAATTTGTGAAAACGAACAATTTTGATCCCCTCGACGTACACGACCATCCGACGAGAAAAATGTCTCAAAAATTTTTTTGCTCAAATCGACCCGGGAATCAATTTTTCGTATTCTACGGCTCATTTGCTACAACTTTGCAAAAATTTGTGAAAACGAACAATTTTGATCCCCTCGACGTACACCGACCATCAGACTCGAAAAAATTTTTTTGCTCAAATCGACCCGGGAATCAATTTTTCGTATTCTACGGCTCATTTGCTACAACTTTGCAAAAATTTGTGAAAACGAACAATTTTGATCCCCTCGACGTACACCGACCATCCGACGAGAAAAATGTCTCAAAAATTTTTTTGCTCAAATCGACCCGGGAATCAATTTTTCGTATTCTACGGCTCATTTGCTACAACTTTGCAAAAATTTGTGAAAACGAACAATTTTGATCCCCTCGACGTACACCGACCATCAGACTCGAAAAAATTTTTTTGCTCAAATCGACCCGGGAATCAATTTTTCGTATTCTACGGCTCATTTGCTACAACTTTGCAAAAATTTGTGAAAACGAACAATTTTGATCCCCTCGACGTACACCGACCATCAGACTCGAAAAAATTTTTTTGCTCAAATCGACCCGGGAATCAATTTTTCGTATTCTACGGCTCATTTGCTACAACTTTGCAAAAATTTGTGAAAACGAACAATTTTGATCCCCTCGACGTACACCGACCATCAGACTCGAAAAAATTTTTTTGCTCAAATCGACCCGGGAATCAATTTTTCGTATTCTACGGCTCATTTGCTACAACTTTGCAAAAATTTGTGAAAACGAACAATTTTGATCCCCTCGACGTACACCGACCATCAGACTCGAAAAAATTTTTTTGCTCAAATCGACCCGGGAATCAATTTTTCGTATTCTACGGCTCATTTGCTACAACTTTGCAAAAATTTGTGAAAACGAACAATTTTGATCCCCTCGACGTACACCGACCATCAGACTCGAAAAAATTTTTTTGCTCAAATCGACCCGGGAATCAATTTTTCGTATTCTACGGCTCATTTGCTACAACTTTGCAAAAATTTGTGAAAACGAACAATTTTGATCCCCTCGACGTACACCGACCATCAGACTCGAAAAAATTTTTTTGCTCAAATCGACCCGGGAATCAATTTTTCGTATTCTACGGCTCATTTGCTACAACTTTGCAAAAATTTGTGAAAACGAACAATTTTGATCCCCTCGACGTACACGACCATCCGACGAGAAAAATGTCTCAAAAATTTTTTTGCTCAAATCGACCCGGGAATCAATTTTTCGTATTCTACGGCTCATTTGCTACAACTTTGCAAAAATTTGTGAAAACGAACAATTTTGATCCCCTCGACGTACACCGACCATCAGACTCGAAAAAATTTTTTTGCTCAAATCGACCCGGGAATCAATTTTTCGTATTCTACGGCTCATTTGCTACAACTTTGCCAAAATTTGTGAAAACGAACAATTTTGATCCCCTCGACGTACACCGACCATCCGACGAGAAAAATGTCTCAAAAATTTTTTTGCTCAAATCGACCCGGGAATCAATTTTTCGTATTCTACGGCTCATTTGCTACAACTTTGCAAAAATTTGTGAAAACGAACAATTTTGATCCCCTCGACGTACACCGACCATCAGACTCGAAAAAATTTTTTTGCTCAAATCGACCCGGGAATCAATTTTTCGTATTCTACGGCTCATTTGCTACAACTTTGCAAAAATTTGTGAAAACGAACAATTTTGATCCCCTCGACGTACACCGACCATCAGACTCGAAAAAATTTTTTTGCTCAAATCGACCCGGGAATCAATTTTTCGTATTCTACGGCTCATTTGCTACAACTTTGCAAAAATTTGTGAAAACGAACAATTTTGATCCCCTCGACGTACACGACCATCCGACGAGAAAAATGTCTCAAAAATTTTTTTGCTCAAATCGACCCGGGAATCAATTTTTCGTATTCTACGGCTCATTTGCTACAACTTTGCAAAAATTTGTGAAAACGAACAATTTTGATCCCCTCGACGTACACCGACCATCAGACTCGAAAAAATTTTTTTGCTCAAATCGACCCGGGAATCAATTTTTCGTATTCTACGGCTCATTTGCTACAACTTTGCCAAAATTTGTGAAAACGAACAATTTTGATCCCCTCGACGTACACCGACCATCCGACGAGAAAAATGTCTCAAAAATTTTTTTGCTCAAATCGACCCGGGAATCAATTTTTCGTATTCTACGGCTCATTTGCTACAACTTTGCAAAAATTTGTGAAAACGAACAATTTTGATCCCCTCGACGTACACCGACCATCAGACTCGAAAAAATTTTTTTGCTCAAATCGACCCGGGAATCAATTTTTCGTATTCTACGGCTCATTTGCTACAACTTTGCAAAAATTTGTGAAAACGAACAATTTTGATCCCCTCGACGTACACCGACCATCAGACTCGAAAAAATTTTTTTGCTCAAATCGACCCGGGAATCAATTTTTCGTATTCTACGGCTCATTTGCTACAACTTTGCAAAAATTTGTGAAAACGAACAATTTTGATCCCCTCGACGTACACCGACCATCAGACTCGAAAAAATTTTTTTGCTCAAATCGACCCGGGAATCAATTTTTCGTATTCTACGGCTCATTTGCTACAACTTTGCAAAAATTTGTGAAAACGAACAATTTTGATCCCCTCGACGTACACCGACCATCAGACTCGAAAAAATTTTTTTGCTCAAATCGACCCGGGAATCAATTTTTCGTATTCTACGGCTCATTTGCTACAACTTTGCAAAAATTTGTGAAAACGAACAATTTTGATCCCCTCGACGTACACCGACCATCAGACTCGAAAAAATTTTTTTGCTCAAATCGACCCGGGAATCAATTTTTCGTATTCTACGGCTCATTTGCTACAACTTTGCAAAAATTTGTGAAAACGAACAATTTTGATCCCCTCGACGTACACCGACCATCAGACTCGAAAAAATTTTTTTGCTCAAATCGACCCGGGAATCAATTTTTCGTATTCTACGGCTCATTTGCTACAACTTTGCAAAAATTTGTGAAAACGAACAATTTTGATCCCCTCGACGTACACCGACCATCCGACGAGAAAAATGTCTCAAAAATTTTTTTGCTCAAATCGACCCGGGAATCAATTTTTCGTATTCTACGGCTCATTTGCTACAACTTTGCAAAAATTTGTGAAAACGAACAATTTTGATCCCCTCGACGTACACCGACCATCAGACTCGAAAAAATTTTTTTGCTCAAATCGACCCGGGAATCAATTTTTCGTATTCTACGGCTCATTTGCTACAACTTTGCAAAAATTTGTGAAAACGAACAATTTTGATCCCCTCGACGTACACCGACCATCAGACTCGAAAAAATTTTTTTGCTCAAATCGACCCGGGAATCAATTTTTCGTATTCTACGGCTCATTTGCTACAACTTTGCAAAAATTTGTGAAAACGAACAATTTTGATCCCCTCGACGTACACGACCATTCGACGAGAAAAATGTCTCAAAAATTTTTTTGCTCAAATCGACCCGGGAATCAATTTTTCGTATTCTACGGCTCATTTGCCACAACTTTGCAAAAATTTGTGAAAACGAACAATTTTGATCCCCTCGACGTACACCGACCATCCGACGAGAAAAATGTCTCAAAAATTTTTTTGCTCAAATCGACCCGGGAATCAATTTTTCGTATTCTACGGCTCATTTGCTACAACTTTGCAAAAATTTGTGAAAACGAACAATTTTGATCCCCTCGACGTACACGACCATCCGACGAGAAAAATGTCTCAAAAATTTTTTTGCTCAAATCGACCCGGGAATCAATTTTTCGTATTCTACGGCTCATTTGCTACAACTTTGCAAAAATTTGTGAAAACGAACAATTTTGATCCCCTCGACGTACACCGACCATCAGACTCGAAAAAATTTTTTTGCTCAAATCGACCCGGGAATCAATTTTTCGTATTCTACGGCTCATTTGCTACAACTTTGCAAAAATTTGTGAAAACGAACAATTTTGATCCCCTCGACGTACACCGACCATCCGACGAGAAAAATGTCTCAAAAATTTTTTTGCTCAAATCGACCCGGGAATCAATTTTTCGTATTCTACGGCTCATTTGCTACAACTTTGCAAAAATTTGTGAAAACGAACAATTTTGATCCCCTCGACGTACACCGACCATCAGACTCGAAAAAATTTTTTTGCTCAAATCGACCCGGGAATCAATTTTTCGTATTCTACGGCTCATTTGCTACAACTTTGCAAAAATTTGTGAAAACGAACAATTTTGATCCCCTCGACGTACACCGACCATCAGACTCGAAAAAATTTTTTTGCTCAAATCGACCCGGGAATCAATTTTTCGTATTCTACGGCTCATTTGCTACAACTTTGCAAAAATTTGTGAAAACGAACAATTTTGATCCCCTCGACGTACACCGACCATCAGACTCGAAAAAATTTTTTTGCTCAAATCGACCCGGGAATCAATTTTTCGTATTCTACGGCTCATTTGCTACAACTTTGCAAAAATTTGTGAAAACGAACAATTTTGATCCCCTCGACGTACACCGACCATCAGACTCGAAAAAATTTTTTTGCTCAAATCGACCCGGGAATCAATTTTTCGTATTCTACGGCTCATTTGCTACAACTTTGCAAAAATTTGTGAAAACGAACAATTTTGATCCCCTCGACGTACACCGACCATCAGACTCGAAAAAATTTTTTTGCTCAAATCGACCCGGGAATCAATTTTTCGTATTCTACGGCTCATTTGCTACAACTTTGCAAAAATTTGTGAAAACGAACAATTTTGATCCCCTCGACGTACACCGACCATCAGACTCGAAAAAATTTTTTTGCTCAAATCGACCCGGGAATCAATTTTTCGTATTCTACGGCTCATTTGCTACAACTTTGCAAAAATTTGTGAAAACGAACAATTTTGATCCCCTCGACGTACACGACCATCCGACGAGAAAAATGTCTCAAAAATTTTTTTGCTCAAATCGACCCGGGAATCAATTTTTCGTATTCTACGGCTCATTTGCTACAACTTTGCAAAAATTTGTGAAAACGAACAATTTTGATCCCCTCGACGTACACCGACCATCAGACTCGAAAAAATTTTTTTGCTCAAATCGACCCGGGAATCAATTTTTCGTATTCTACGGCTCATTTGCTACAACTTTGCCAAAATTTGTGAAAACGAACAATTTTGATCCCCTCGACGTACACCGACCATCCGACGAGAAAAATGTCTCAAAAATTTTTTTGCTCAAATCGACCCGGGAATCAATTTTTCGTATTCTACGGCTCATTTGCTACAACTTTGCAAAAATTTGTGAAAACGAACAATTTTGATCCCCTCGACGTACACCGACCATCAGACTCGAAAAAATTTTTTTGCTCAAATCGACCCGGGAATCAATTTTTCGTATTCTACGGCTCATTTGCTACAACTTTGCAAAAATTTGTGAAAACGAACAATTTTGATCCCCTCGACGTACACCGACCATCAGACTCGAAAAAAATTTTTTGCTCAAATCGACCCGGGAATCAATTTTTCGTATTCTACGGCTCATTTGCTACAACTTTGCAAAAATTTGTGAAAACGAACAATTTTGATCCCCTCGACGTACACGACCATCCGACGAGAAAAATGTCTCAAAAATTTTTTTGCTCAAATCGACCCGGGAATCAATTTTTCGTATTCTACGGCTCATTTGCTACAACTTTGCAAAAATTTGTGAAAACGAACAATTTTGATCCCCTC